>NW_022589713.1:44048802-44171885 GCF_004348235.1 Phoca vitulina
CCTTCCTTCCTTCCTTCCTTCCTTCCTTCCTTCCTTCCTTCCTTCCTCCCTCCCTCCCTCCCTCCCTCCTTCCCTCCCTTCCTTCCTTCCTTGATAGGATTGTATCTCATCTAAGCAAACAATAAAGACATATTCATGTGGCAAAATAGTAATAGCTTGCATTTACTGAGTGTGCATTATGTACCAGGTCAGGACTAAGTGCTTTACACACAATATTTCTGTTTTCATTAGCCAGCCTCATTTTAAATTCTAAACCACAAATCTCAAAAGGGCAGTCAGTACCTCACTTCTTGCTGTACTTCCTAGGATGTTCTTTTTCTCACTACAGTGATGATTTCAGACCTTTTCTCTCTTTGCAAAACCCAACTTCTTCCCCTGTATTCATACCAGCTGATGGCCTTGCTTATACTTTATTGAGAAAATAGAAACAATCGGATGGGAACAAACATCATCCAACCAACCAAATCTCCAAATTTCCTTGCATTTGTGCCTCTGCTCTCTACCTTGCGTCTTGTTACAATGGATGAAGAATCACTGTTTTCCTCCTTTGTCTTTTCTAGGACGTTGCTCTTGGAAGAATCCCCTTCTCTTGCTTGCATTTATAATGTCTTTCTCTCTATAGTATAGTTCTAACAGGATGCAAAAATTCTCTAGCATCTTCCATCTCGAAAAGACAAAAATAAAAACCTCCCTTGACCTCATTCCTTTTCTTGCCAGGACCCATTTCTCTAAACTTCCAAAGAGTTGTTTATATTACTTTCTCCACTTGCTCAAGACCTGCCTCTCCTAACTCCCTCCAAACAGGCTTGTCTTTCCATAGCGCTGAGACCATTCTTGACCAAGTTTGGTTGACCTCCATATTCCCAATCTACTGTCATTTCATGTTTTGTTTTTTCCCCCCCCTTACTTGACTTCAGTATTTGATGAAGTGAACTACTCCTTTCTTCTTTTGGTTTCTATGACATCACCCTCTCTTGGTTTTCTTCCATATCATCTGTCACACTATTTCCAGCACCTTTGCTGGTTCCTTGTCTGCTCAGACTTGCCAGTGTGATTGTTAAGATAGGAGGAAAATCAGAAGATGGAGTTTTGGATACCAAAGGAAGGAGATGTGTGCATCCTAGAGGCTGAATAAGGAGTAGTCACCAGTAGAGGACGGTTGAGCCCAGTGGCCTGGCAACCTCACAGATGCATTCAGCGGCATCATGGTGTCAGGATAGGGATAAGGCTGAAGTAGAGGAGGTAGCTATTTCCAAACAATCTGTAGACCAAGGAGGGGCTCAGATCATTCCCATTTGGGTTCTACTGGTTACAATAAGCTACCAGGAAAAAGGAAATGCATTAGGATTTCCCCTTGAACTAAAGAATAAAGACAGAGCGGAAGATATTCTGCATCAAAAACACCTTTGAGGAAGGGAAACAAATGTGGGCAATTATGTAAATAAAGCCATTCGGCCTTGAGAAATGGATAGGACATGGAGAGAGGAGGAGAAAACAGATTAAGTAAAAGAAAACCTGCTAGTCAGTTCACCTCACCTTAATTCCCTTTGCATATTAGTCCTCTTTAGTGATAACACTCCTTAACAGAAACATGAAAATTTGTAGAGCGGTCAATAAGAGCAATTGGTTTGGAGGGCAACATTCTTGTTTCTTGGTGTATAATTCCAAAATAAATAAAGGACCCCAAGCAATATAACAGACAATATTTTCAAGAGCATTTGTCACAGTAAGCACATGAACAGAGAAAATGGAATAAGATTTATCTTCATGCATGAGCTAGGATGTTGTGAAAATATTATAAACCATTGGCCATAAACCCAGTCTCCATGTTGTATAGCCAAGGGTGCTAAGTTACAGTAGTGGTGGAAACGCTACAACCAGTCTTCTTTTAGTTACTCAGAGTGATAATTTTAGGTGTCTTTCAGAGTAGCTAATTAAAAAGTGTGGAGATTGCAAAATCAGTTTGAACAAAAATATGAGCAAACTTCAGAGTAAACAAAAGTACTACTATATCCCATATCTGTTCCACTGTTTCAGCAAATGGAGCTGCCACTGACCCAACAGCCCTAGCAGGAAACCTGTGGGCCTTCCTACCCTTCTTCCCTTCTCTCCACTCTTCCTGCTTGGTTCTTTGAGTCAGCTGTCAACACTTGAGCATCTGCTTTCAGCCTCACTATTGCCTGGGGCCTGGGTGGGGAGGTGGTTATGTCATCGGTGGGTCCCTTCCAGCCTCCTCACAGACCTCGGTTCTTGAGTTCAGCCAAGAAAGACCTCAGAGCCAAACTCTCAAGTAAGCAAGCCTTTATTAGAAAGTGCAAAAGCGAAAGTGTACTTTCGGATGGGAGAACAGGCGGGCCCAGAGATGGCAACTGTACAAGGGGCTGGAGGTGTCTTCTCTTTTTATGCTTGCATTGTTTAAGGGTCAGAGCTAGGGCAGTCTCTGAGATGGCTTTCAGTCATCTAAGGGACTCCTTCTACAGGTTGGGAGGGGGAGTTTGGGGCCCTATATGGTCCTTGTCCAATATCATGACAGCCGTTCCCCCCCCCCGCAAAGGGGGGTAGAAACCACAATGTAAATGTATTATGATGAAGCTATAGGTTACTTTAGGGCAGCAGTTACAGGGAAAAGTGCATGCGGACTCCCGGGGCTTTTCCCAGCTGTTTGTGTTCTGGGGATGGTTGGCAGTTTCTGGCTTTTTATTATTATCTTTTTAAATTTTGTATTGTTAGTTAACTTATTTATTTTGGATTTTTATTTTTGGTGGACATTATTCTCTGGTTTTCTCCTACCCTTCTGGCTGCTCTTCCCCTGCCGAGCCACAGGCCCAGGGCCCTTGGTACCAGTCAGGTTTTATAAGGTCCCGCAGTGACTACATCCATGCGTACACTTCCGGTTCCATCTGTGTCCCAGTGGCCCTCTGATCTCCACCTCCAGCCCTGGTCTCTACAAATGGAGATCCACCTACCTCCTACACCTCTCCACTTGGTCAGTATCTCAAATGGAACATATCCAAAAAGGAATTTGTCTTTCCTCACCATCCCCCAGCTCGGTGAATGGGACCAATGTTTTCCCTATTTCACACCTCAATCTTTTTCACTCCCCATATCCAACCAATCCCCAAATCCCGTTTTTGCCTCTAAAATGTCTCCTGGATCCACCAAAATTCTCCTTTCTCCCTGCCCTAATCTAAGCTGTCTTGATTCCTTCCTTGACTCCATGGGAAGTCTCCAAATTAGCCCTGAGGTCATGTATTCCTTACACTAAAAAGCCAGAGCCGTTGAAAAGAATAAACTCACAAATCTGACCAGGTCACTTGCCTCTCAGACTTTTTAGTGTCTTACTTTTAATCATGGACTAAAGACAAAATACACCGTATCAATCCAGACATGCAGATAAATTATGTTTATCTGTGATAAATGTGATGGTGATGGAGGAACATACAATATGCTCTGTGTTGAGAGGAAGGAGTGAATCATGCAACTTAGGTGGAAAATGAATCTTAACAGTGAATTCCAGCACTCTGCATAGGTGGAGAGCTTTCTCTGTGTTAAGTGCTTGGGCAGAAAGTGGGAAACCTCTGCTCTGAGTTTTCAGTGGGGCCAAGACATCACAGAGGCCTGTGGAGTTGGCCAAGCAATCCTGGAGGTCAGAGAGGAGGAGGCAGGGCATAACAGGAGACTGGTGCTGTGTAGGAAGTCCAGTATTGATTGGAAAGAGGACTTTGAGGAACGGGAATGTCTAAATGGAATTTTCAGGGTGGGGGGATGGGTATTAAGGAGGGCACGTATTGCATGGAGCACTGGGTGTTATACGCAAACAATGAATCATGGAACACTACATCAAAAACTAATGATGTAATGTATGGTGATTAACATAACATAATAAAATAAAATAAAATAAAATAAAATAAAAAAAAAGAAGAACTGACATCAAAGCTGCTGGGGGACAGTGCAGATCAGTGGCTCAGAGCCTGGGATCAGACCTAACAGTGGAGGTGTGAGTCTCCGTTCTGCTATATACTAGCTGTGTAACTTTGGGCATGTTACTGAATTTCTCCTTATCTATCAAGTGGGGGATATGGACAGACTTGCTGTTTCTCTATAAGGCTGTTATGGGGATTAAGTAAATTAAATCCATATACGATCTCAAAAAAATAAATAAATAAAAAATAAATGGAATTTTCAGCTGTTAGGTGATATGTCCCCACCTACTTCCCCACCCCACCCCCCCAACCTCCACAAGCTCCTGCTGCCCATCAGCCCTTCAGTGATGTCTACTATTAAGGGATGATAGATTGTTGTCTTTGTTGTTTTAAATGAAAACGGTGAAGGGTTAAATTTCCTGTCTGGATTGGTGCAGTGCAAAATGGAGCCTGCAACAAGGGAGCAAAGATCAGAAACCATGGATCTTCATAAGCACAAACTCACAGGCTTCTGGGAAAGGCTTTGGGCTTCACAGGAAATAGGATTAGAGGAGTTTGAACCAGTGTAGATTTGAACCTAGTTTTTGAGTGGCATGGAGTCTACTTCCACCTTCAACCATCTGGGTTGCACTAGGGTTCTCCTAGGCTGGGAGGGGTCAGGACCATCAGAGAGGAGGTGACATTTGAGCCAAGCCTTCTTAAAGACTAGGTAGGGCTTTTCACAGTCAGAGGGAGGCATTCCAGGGGACCGAATATAATGTGGGAAGACACAGAGTTGAGAAGGGTCTTAGTTTTAATGGTTTGTGACCCACAAAGGGTAAGTGGGGCCCTGCCAGGAGCTGTGATCCAGAATTCCCATACGGTACAGGGCTCTGACAATGCCTGGAATAGGCTTCCCAATGACATTTTAGATCTGTCATTTTAGCTTTAGCCAAGATGTATATTTTCCCCTGCAATCAAAGACAGAGTGGAAGCCAGGAGAGCACAATCCTAACTGCTTCAAGTCAAGAAGGTGTGACTTACTCCTTTGTCATCAGACAGTTCAACAATCGATGGGCACCAAGTTGACATTTGGCCGAGTGACATCAGCAGAACCACTGAACCTCAGACAGGCAGCATTTCAGAATTGCTACTAGACACAGAAAAGCCAATAATAGTGTCATTCAAAGACAGAAAGGAAGGAACCTCGATTCTGCCAGACTGAGGAAAGCAATCCATTCATCACCAGGATGGTTCTACAAAGACCCAAATTACAAATGGGATGGAAATGCTCATTCAGAGTCTGTTCTCAGCAGAGCATTTGGGACACATGGTCTCCATTTATCAGGGCAAAGAATACTTGTCCAACCTTCCCTTTTTAAAGACTGGACCTTCCTCAAAGATGGAAATCTTTTTCTGACTTCTGAGTGAGTTTGTCATGAAGTGAATACAATAGTAGGGAAGAATAAACCAGAAAAGACAGGCTTGAAAAGTGCAAGTTACTGTCATTACAAGAAAACAGGGAGGCATGTTGAAGATGGACGTGAACAGAAAATACTTATTACCCCCACTACCTGCAAGTTGCCCTTTTATCTTCAATTAAGTAAAGGCCATATTGCTCAACGAACAACAGTTACATGCCTTTTCATCCTGTCACCTTACTACCTAACACCTCGTGGTTGTGGCCTATCATGGCTCTGGGCCAGCATTGCTCCTTTTCATTTGATACACGCAACACATGGCGAAGAACACAGATGGCTCTCATGGTCTTCAGGCTACCAGGATCTCAGACCTGCCCCTCCAACCTTCTTGGGCAAGTACAGACTGAGAACTTAGCAAACTTGTTGGGGCTGTCTGGAAAGTGCCAAAGGCATACTCTCCAAATGGCTCTGATTATAGCAGAGTATAGACTCTCCTGGACTCATGGAAGATCTTAAGAGATGACAGATGTGCGAATGTTTGGTGCCCTTTTCCTGCACAAATAGACTGCCCAGAGGTTGTCAGGTTAGCTGGGCTTGGGAACAGCTGAGCCCACCTGGCTGGAGGGCTTTGGGTGCTATAAATCAAGGGAGGCAGAGCTGGATAGAGGGGAGGCTGTTGCCTGGTTCACCTGCCTCTCAATGCCACATGGCTCTTACCTCTACTAGCAGAGGTAAGAGGGTCCATTTGGGTCCACTTCAGAGAACCACAAGGAAACTTGATGGGAAATCCCCATACCTCAAGGCTGCCCATTGGGTCGTTTCTGGACAAAAATAACCTGGTGTCTTTCAGTAGTTCATTAAGATAGTTGGATAGTAAGTAGACATTCCCTCCCTGGGCTGGGAAGGAGAGCAAGGAAGACAGTCAAGGTTGACAGAGAGCTTTTCCCTGAAGGGATGGAGCAACACCCATCCCACGCCAAACCAATAGATTGGGGCTCTCAGGATGACCTCCCCACCTCTGCCCTGCTTTCAGCTGCCCTTCAAGCACTGGGTCAGGTCTTGAGAGTTAGCACTGTCCCTGACAGGATAGGGGTGGGGACCAACTCAAGGGGGAATTTGAGTCATCAGAAGTATACTAGGTTTTCCAACTAGTAGGTGGTCTCCAAACCTTTTTGGTTACATATCCCATTAGGAAAAACTGACAATGCATGCTCAAAATAGGTATATTCATTTGTAAATTATTTACATGTCCTCTCATCTATCATATATTTCATATTGGTAAACTTACTTCCAGATAAAAAATAAGTACAAAGAGAAGTTCTAGCATTTTCTTTTGCCTACCCCCAGCTGACCATCTTTACATCCCATGTGTCATCTGTACCCCACTTTGGACTACTACTTTAACTGTTAAGTTCTCGAGGTTCTGGCTTTTGGTGGGCAAAGAATAAAGGAGCGGGATCCACTCAGAGAAAAGATGGGTCATGGCTGGGCACATGGGCTGTGTTCAAAGAAGTCAATGAAACGAGTGAGCATCTCAAAGTTTTCCCGCCTTATCGGTGATGGCAAGAAGCCGTGATTGCATCCAAGAACTCTGTTAACTCTTGCTCAGCCTGGAGCCCAGCTAAACTAAGCTGAATTTACTGGCATCTACTGGGACCTGCAGGTTGTGAGCGTCTATGGATACAAGGGCTTGTGCTTTTGGACTCTAGGGAGCAGGTGCCTGGACTGTCTATTGCCACCTGCGATTGCCCTACTGCCTCTAGAAGAGGGACAAGGGTGAAGTAAAGGTTTGGGGGTGCCTCCTGCTCCTCCATGTTGGTGTTAAGATTTCTCCTGTGCACTTCAGTGTCTTGAAGATGCTCACTCCCAACCTCTGGATGGGCATGAGAGGGACTGCTCCCTGTCATGCCTAATCTTCAGTTCAGTCACATGGGCATGGGGCAACCACACAGCCTAGAGCTGGGACCACCTTGGCCATCCTAGATGAACCACATTTGTTTCAAGCACCTGCTCCTTGCTGGGCTCTGTGCAGGGTGAATAGAACCCAGTTCCTGAAGAAGCTTTCAGGTCAGTGCAGGAAGCCAATGCAAACATGCACATGCATGCAGGGAATGTCTTGGTTTGGGTTTTCCCCAAAGGAGACTCTGTGTTCAGTAGTTCCTTGGGGAGGTGACCCCAGGATACGTGCTGAAGGAGGGATAATGTGAGTAAATGAAGGAAGGGAAAGTCAGAAAAGAGGTGTTAATGAAGAGGGTACCGCTGTGGGTAACTGGCCTCTATCCCGCAGGGGGCCCTCTGAGGGACTCCATAGAACCTCGGAACCTTGCTGCTCAGGTGCGGCTGGCAACATTGGCATCACCTGGGAGCTTGTTAGAATTGCAGCATCGTGACCCACCCCCCCGCCCCACCTCAGACCCTGCCGAAGCAGAATTTGCACCTTAACATTGGAGAAGCACTACCTTAATGCTTTCATCTTTATCAAACATGATAGCTTTGATATAAAACATAGTTTTCCATATTGCAGGACTTGATTCTACCAAACTGGGTCCCTCTAAATAACTTCTTTGAGGTTTCTGATGTTTGAAGTGGGTATTAAAGTTTTCTAGCCCCTTGAAATCTGTTTAAAATGCAACTCCATTTACCTGCACTTTATCATAATTATAATGCAATTGCAGAGACAGAAGGTTCACACAACCAACTGTTCTGTAAAATGCAAATTGTGCATGGGAAATACTTCCCCTGGGAGAAAATGGAGTAGTTGTTGTGAGAAGTTATTTTTAAAAGAACACACCAAATGTCTCTTGTGCCTCAGTGTTTTATCAAAAATTTCAATGAATAGAGGACCTTTTGGAAAGATCAATACACATACACACACAGGGCAAGAACAAGAGCGAGAGAGAGAAAGAGAGAGAGCGAGAGGTGCTACATTTTGGGGAAACATGTAAACATAACAGAAATTTCATGTATAAATTGTGAAATGTCAAAACCAAGCAGCTCAACACTTTGCTTATCCATCCTTCATATTGGCATGCAATTTTACCGTTGATAGCCACTCATCTTCATTTCATCCCCAACAGAAGGATTAATCTAAGGTGATAAAACGCATTTTTCAGGGAGTGAATCAGTTAGTCATTCCTGTGTAATAAACTACTGCCAATCTCAGTGGTTTAAAAGAGGGATGGTTTATTCTTGCTCATATGTCTAAAGGTTGGTGGGGTGGATCTGCTGATCTCACTCAGCTGCGCTCAGCTGAGCTTGGCCGCAAGCCACAGGTTGGTTGTCTGGGTCTGTTCCTTGGACAGTGGGCTGCCTGTGGCATGTTCTCAGAATGGCAAAATGTAAATGGAAAAACCCAACTCCACAAACATATTTCAAAAAGCCCTTTATGTAGCTCTTTGCTACTATCTTATTAACCAAGGCAAGTCATGCGGCCAAGTCCAAACCAAGGGTTGGAGAATGTTTGTATTCGCCCCCAAGTTCATATGTTGAAACCTAACCCCTCAGGTGATGGTGTAAGGAGGTGGGGCTTTTGGGAGGTGATTGAGTCACGAGGAGCCATCCTCACAATTGGGATTAGTGTGATTTTAAAAGAGGCTCCAGAGAGATCCCTCGCCTGCTTGCAGACGAGGGCACAGTGAGAAGCTGACAGTCTGCAACAGCTTCCGGCCGCCCCTGGCCATGTTGGCGCCCTGGTCTTGGATTTCCAGCCTCCAGAACTGTGAGAAATAATTTCTGTTGTTTATGAACTGCTCGGTCTCTGGAATTTTGTCAAAGCAGCCCAATGAACTAAGAGAAGTATGTTCCACCAACCATAAGGCAAGTCACATGGCCAAGCCCAACGTCAAGCGTAGTGCGCTCTTCCCAGAGTCAGGGTGCAAAAGGAGTGCGTATTTTAGAGCAATGATCTTTTCCACTGTCGGTAGGAAGAGTGAGGCACAGCATTTTGCCTAAGTCATGGTGCAGATATTTGAATGATTTTTCTTTTTTTGAAGATTTTATTTATTTGACACAGAGAGAGAGAGAGAGACACAGTGAGAGAGGGAACACAAGCAGGGGTGTGGGAGAGGGAGAAGCAGGCTTCCCGCTGAGCAGGGAGCCCGATGTGGGGCTCGATCCCAGGACCCTGAGATCATGACCTGAGCCGAAGGCAGATGCTTAATGACTGAGCCACCCAGGTGCCCCTGAATGATTTCTTGTCCTAAGAAAAAGTACCTATAATATACTATATATACATCTATAATATATATACCTATAACACTATAGTACCTCTAGTACTCCAGGATTCTGCTGAGTTTCCTCATGGGTTATTTCATTTAACCTTTTTTTTTGTTTTTGTTTTTTTTCATTTAACCTTTTAACAACACTAGGAAGATTTTTATAACCCATCTCACATATAAGGCGATAGGCCACAGAGCTAGTAAATGGAAAGTCTTAAGAGTGGAGCCTAGTTTTTTCTGGCAGCCTTCAAGTGCTTTGACTATTAGGTCACATTATTATTTATTTATTTTTTGGTCATGGCAAATCAAGCACTTATCTCTTAAGGGAAAATATCATGGCTACACTGTTCCCATTTACCCCAGAAGCAAGAAGAGCTGTAAATTTTCTAAGAGTATAGCTGCCCTTCAGTCTTGATATTCAAATTGTTGGCTCAAATAGGTTCTCTTGAATATTCAGATTGATGAGGCAGATTGGTTGCTCAGCAATGCTTTGGGGGCTTCTGGGTTAGAGAGGTGGAATGCTCCTGCCGCTAGAACGTGACTGGACTGTCTTTACTGCCTTACATGTCTGGCTATCCTGTGGGGGTGGGGCCGGGGGGAGGGAGGATGGAGAAACCAGGAATTCCAGCCAGAAAATGCTGCCTGAAGAGGACCTCAGATGGGCCTACTGATGTTTTCCTCCCCCCATCTGAAATGCCTTGTCCACCTAAACGTTAGCCTGTTTGCTTTTAATGCTTAGCAAATACTGTTGTGCCAGGCACATGAATAGTCATGTAGAGAAAGGTAGACCGAGCGCTGGGGATGACTGGGTGAATCCCATGAATCTGTGTCTTAACAGGTGATTCTGATGCCCACTCAAGTTTGAATACGACCGTATTAGGCCACCAGGTGGCGAAGGCCCGTGGCTTCCATTCGTGTTATTCTTCTCTCATTCATTTCCGGTCGGAGGAGAGTTCCTACTCCTCCTTGGGGATGGCAACGTCCAGTGTCTGGGCAGGCCAGCCTCAGAGAGGCCACAGTTGCCACTGAACCTGTGAAAGACTCTGGGAGAGTCACAGTCCTGCTTCCTGCATAGCTACCCCGTCCCTGCAGAGACTGGCAGGGGCCTCTCCACCCATATGCAGGCTTACCTCCAGGGTCCCAGGGTCCTCAGCCTTGGCACTGTTCACATTTTGCGTGAGATAATTCTCGGTTGTGGGTGGCCATGCATTTTAGGATGTTTAGCAGCATCCCCGGCCACTATCCACTACATGCCAGTAGCAACCCCCCACCAAGTTATGACAATCAGAAAGGTCTCCTGAGGGATAAACCCACACTGCTCCCCTCCTGCCCCCTGCTTTGAGAACTGCTGGTCTTATACTGGGGAATTCTGCTCTCAGGACAATGAACAATGGAGAAGCAAGTGGTGTAACTGGAAAGAATGGGGGTGGGGGCAACAGTAGCTTTGAATGTCGGTAGCTTTGAACAGTAGCTTTGAACGTTCTTTCCCTGTCCCCTCTGCATTCCCAGTCCTCCCCAACCCAAACAACCACACACCCACAGACATTATTTTTCATAAATGACTTTTACTTCTTTATCATTTCTCTTGACAGTAATTCTTGGCAATATGCACATAACATGAAGGCAAGCATAACTTTCAGAAGTCATCAAAGATATGGTCTTATTGTCCTCATTTTCTTAAACCATTAAAATATTTTCATTTATAAAAATTAATCTAAAATATATATTGACACTGAAGATCAAAATCACTTGATGACAAAATAATTCTTCTGAAACTATAACATATGCTTATGGTTTTTAATAGTAAATTAAATCTTTGCACTTATTTGGCACAAGGAAACCTTTATAAAATTTCAAATGCCATAGAGCAGGGTTCTTCTTTTTTTTTTGTTTTTTGTTTTTGTTTTTTGCAAGGCTTACACAGTACACATTTTTGTCAAAGAAAACTGAGTATTTTAACACTGTAACACAACAGTAGTTGCTTTTCATGCCTCTTAAAGAAAACATTCTATTTGGAACTCAGATCTTTTTTTGTTGTGTTTTTAAAATTTGTATTTGTCTGCTTTGAGTCACACCAACAGAACAAAAAGCCAAAGACTTACTTTATTTCAAAGGAGTCATTTCTGTGGGATAACACATACACAGCATCAGCACGGAGTATCACTGGAAGATAGGTAGACCCCCATCAGGAAGGGATCATAACGCACATCTCAGCAGCAAATCAGGTCTGGGAATGTGTGTAGCAACAAAAGAATGTAGAAGTTGAAACAAACACGGAGTGAGGCTTTTGTGGGGCATTCCAATTAGACTTAGTTTCAAGGTGTGACTTTAGCAAACTAATCTCTCTGGTCCCCTCCGTTTCCAAATCTGAAAAATGGGGATACCTACCGAAGAGGGTTGCTCTAATGATTAAAAGTAGAAGGAATTGCCTCCCTGAAAGCAATCACTTAATAAATTTCGGTCAAACTTGCCTCCCATCATTTGCTTCCTTAGATTCAGAATGTCTCAGGGACAGATTTAAGAAAGGTTGTAAATGCTCAATTCATTGTGCGAAATTCCATTCCATTTGCCTTTATACGTACACTCTACATAGTCATGCATTTGAGACCACCAACGTGGAGCTCGTGTCAGCTCTTGTGTCCATTAAATTCAGTTTATCCTTGCTTTTTTCATGCCTGTAAGTTTTCCCAAGGCGATTCTTTAACCAGGTTTACCTTTAAGGTCATTCTACTTCTTTTGCTGAATATTTATTGGGAAATAAATTTTCTCACGTGGTTATTGTCTGCAAGGATCCATTTACCTAAACCCCATTAGACGGGGACGCGCGGTCATTGGCTAACCCGCATCATGTGGATTCCGGACAGTGCCCTAAAGTTAAGTCAGTGTTGAGGCTTTCTCAAGCTCCCCTCCCCTTCAGAGTGGGGAAACTGTCAGTAAGTCCAGGGAAGAGCCCTGAACTCTCAATGAGCCCTTGTTTCAGATAGACCTGGACATGGCGTGGGTGAGGCCGAGCTTTCCATTTCGTGGCTTGTGATGGCAAAGCGATGGGAATGACTGGTTGACTGGTTATGCCCGGGGGATGGGGGGGGGAGGGGGTTGGGACTTCCCGGGAAGGAGGTGGCCAAAGGGAGACCTGCATCCTCGCCCGGGTGCACGCTCTCCAAATGGGACAGTCCCGATGGTTCACTACGCGGGGCATTTGCACTTTTTTTCCTTAGCGCTTGGGGGACAAAGATGTTTGTGAGAGATCAGTAAGAACTGATGGTGAATTAAATGATAATACCCATCTCCCTTCCTTCCGCCCCCCCACCCCCCAATAGTTTTCCTTTGGACAAATAACTGTTGACACGTACTTCTAGTTGAATCAGAGGGACCAAAAAAAAAAAAAAAGAGAGAGAGAGAGAGAGAGATCTTAAAGACAACAGAGAGTGGCAAAGCGGACAGGGAAAAGATGCATCTTGTGCACACGGCGCTCTGCTGTTGGAAGCCCGCGGCGCGGCTGGCTGTCTCGGATCCCCCTGCGAGCCTAAGGCAGAGCGCGGGCAGGACCGCAGTGCGCAAGTCCGGGACTGCTTTCTGGGTGAGGTATCGGGACAGCCCTGGGCAGCGGCGCACCGTGGCCTCCCCCGGGCCCTCTCCTCGGGTGGGAATCCGTACGGTATTCGATGGCTGTTGGGTCAAGGCACTGTCGTGTACGGCCGGAGGCAGTGGGTCACTGGCAGTGGAGTCCCGGGGCGCTAATACGTCACAGCCGACTCCGGAGCGGGCTCCTGCGGGGAGACAGTGAGTGCGCCGTCACTGCTCCACACTCGATCCGCCCCCCCCCCCGCCCCCACCCCCCCCCCCCCAAAAAGAGCGAACAATTCAGGGGCATTTACTACCCTCACAATGTCACCTGGCCACCACCTCTATCCAGTTTCAAAGCCTACCCTCTTACCCGCCAAGTGGTGTCTCCCTCCCTCCACAGCCCTTGGCGACCACTAATCTCTGTTCTCTCTCTGAAAGGTAATGTTTATAACGATCTTATTTATAACAGATTCCTTCCCTGGCCCTAATGGTCTGCCCTTTGAAGTGCGATAAATGCAGCGTTTTAGCTCTTTAAAGTAACAGCCCGGAGCAAAGTAATTGGACTTGAAAAGGTCAGGGGTCATGGCTGAGCAGTGAAGAAAAAGCAATGGGCAGCGCTGTTGCCACTCGGTAACCCCAAAGGGCATGGCCACCATTATGCCATTACTTGGGGCTCCTGCACTCAGGGGACAGGGACCATGAGGGGGAGGAAGGGGAAGGGAGGGATGGGTGATGCGTAAAAGGCAACAGAGTAAACTTGCCCTTGCTTCAGTCTTGTCACCCACCCCCCGTCTGCCCTCAGCATAATGGTACCACTGAGGCAGTGTAGCTGGATTAGCCCTTCCCATAGAAGCAGCGCCTAGCATAGGTAGGTGTTTGGTCAAACGATCTGTTAGCCCTCTTTACAGACTCTCCAGAGTTTGTGCAAATTATCTCCTGTTCCTTCCTCTGCATTTAGGGGCAGCTGTTGACTTTTTTTCAGGAACACAAGTAATTAATGGCTAACCAGAAATTTAAGGAAGAGTGAATATGGATCAAAAACAGGATAAAAACTCTGACACCTCAACCAGACCTTACATTCCTATGTATGCATTTTTAGTTCTCTCATATCAAACCCTACAAGGAACTGGATATATAGTTGTGAGGATGTATCCACGTATCAAAGAGGTTAGCAATACCAGGCAGGGTGCTCATCACTTCTCATTGCACACCGCCCTCCGCCCCCCGTTCCCCGTACTCCCCCCACGTCCCCAACTAACAGACTGTGAGATCATGCAGGAAGGATGCTTCCTGGGGCTCTGATGGGGGAGCTGCGGACAGAAGGGCTACAGAATGGAGGCCCCATATACAGTGCAAGCGATGGGCATTGAGACACAGCTGACTTACCATCAAATCCTTGGTGGTGCTTTTCCTTTCATTAGTCCTGTTTGTCGAGGAGCCTTGGAGAACGAAGTTGCGGTTAAATGTTTTCATGGTGGTCACTGAAGATGCCTCCATGTTTTCAGCTAAAAGGAAACAAATGGAAATAAGTGATACCCAGAAGCTGGGCTGAGTGTTGAGGAAGAAAGACCAGGTGTCCCCATGACCCAGATTTTGGTTCTAGATTTGGCATCTCATTCCAGTCCACAGGTCTGACTGCAGAAGCTTTTAATTTTGTGTTTATTTTTATGATATGCACCAAACAAATTCAAGAATCATTCATGGCTTTCCAGGAAAGGGTAGCTTGGAGATAATCCACCATAGTTCATAAATTCTTTTTTTTTTTTTTTTTTTTAAGTAGGCTCCACGCCCAGCATGGAGCCCAATACAGGGCTTGAATTCATGACCCTGAGATCAAGACTTGAGTTGAGATCAAGAGTCGGGTGCCTAACTGACTGAGCCACCCAGGTGCCCCATCTATAGTTCATAAATTCTTATTTGCGATTCTGGAATATAAAAGGCTCTAAAAGTTGTAAATCCTTAAAACTTTAGGGCCCAAACTGTCCAATGGCAAAACCTGACTTACACTGACATATGGCCATTTAAAATCCTTGTCCATCCCACTGAGAGTAAACATTCTCTTGTTAATGTGTTTATCAGATGCTGCCCCAGACACCACGGGGAGGGGGCTGTTAGGAATTATACTATACAGGTACCATATTACCTTTCTAATGTCCAAGACATTCTTGAAACATATACTTATCCAAGGGTTTCAAATAAGGGACCACGGATCTGTAATACATTGTAATTGTATGGGGTTTTATGGATTCAATAAATGCTGAACAAAGAATGATGGAGCCAAGACTCAAACATATCTTCTGACTGTCTACTCTTCTGATCTGTAGACCTAAAGTCCTAGTTTGGTACCATCATTTGTGGCTCCTGAATCCAGGGAAATTGTTGAAAACGCCCAGTGGAGGAGGAGGACAACACCAGCATCGCTGGAATCCCGTGTGGGTTGCTCATTGTGTTAGATGCCTCTGGTGCCCTGTCCACATTTCCCTGACATCACCACACATTCTGGCATCCAGCACCTTCCAACAGCATGCTTCTGCAAGCACCGTCACTCTCTCTCGGCTCATGCACGGGGTGGGGCAGAAGTACCAGGGAATTAATGCCTCCCCCCAGTACATGTCAGGGGATGATAGCTGAGAGTTGAAATCCTCATCTTCCTATTCTTTGGGCGGGAAACTCTGAGGTGCAGTCGATACTATCTCCCTGAAGTCCTCAGGCAGGATTTAGCCTCATTTGCCCAGAGAAATAAACTACGAATTAAATTGCACTGCATTGACTTAATTTCCTTCCCTGAATCATTTCTCGCTTCTCCTACCAGTGTTTCTTGGAATCACTTCCCAAATCCCATCCTTGTCCTGGGGTCTGCTTCTTAGGGGGATTCAAGATAAAATTCTTCACAAGAGCACTTCTGGGTGAGAACTCCCCATTGGGTCTGATCCTCAAACTCAAATCACTGAGTCACTCAAAGTAAATAAGTCAGGCTTAATTCTTTGGTAGCTCTGTGGTTTTACTGTAAGCACACCTTTTACTGGTGGGGCAGGCAGTTTCCTCCTCTGCTGCCTTGATGTGTCTATGGTTTGTACCTACAAACAGAACACAGCAGTCAACACACCTTCGCAAAGCCAAAGATATTTTATCTTCTAAATTTTCCAGGTCGTGCAATATTCCAACAGAGGAAGTGAGGGACAAACGCACCTGGTTCCTTTGCTTCTGATCTCGTTTTCTTGTGAGGCGCACACACGGTGCTATGTTTAATCCTGCAATGGTCAGGGCTGAAATCCGGCTCTCGATATCAGAGATCTTAATGCAACAGAAAGAATCAGTAGGGGAAAAGCACAGGTGGGGGGAATCTTTGTTAAAAGTGACAGGAATCTATAATGAACAAATCTGCTTTGATGTATGCTCGTTCATTCATTCATTCAACTTCTTTTTTTTTAAAACATTTTATTTTTTTAAGTAATTTCTACACTCAATGTGGGGCTCAAACTCACAACCCCGAGATCAAGAGTCGCATGCTCCACCGGCTGAGCCAGCCAGGTGCCCCTCATTTGTTCAACTTCTACCAAGCCCTTCTCTATCTAGTGCTGTAGTAAGAAAATGAAACACAGGCCTTCCTTTGTAAATTTAAATGTCTAGTTTGATAGCTCTAGAGTATATCAACACCCTTGTCAGGGATATATCTCTAGAGATAAGTGGAAGCCCGCGGCATGATGGGAACCCCAGCCCAGCATGGTGGGGAGAGGGGAGGGAGGTGATCAGGAAGGCTTCCAGAGTGGGCCACACTTGATGCGAGCCTTGAAAGGCAAGTATGATTTATAGGTCCTTCTTTGTTCTTCCGTGACTCCATGAACCAAAACCACAGCACCAGCTCTTAGGAGGGAGGCCAAGCAGTCCCTGGTTCAAGTCCATTTCTTTCATTAAAAGGACAAGTGCCTTGAGAAACTCTCTTTTCTCTCTGGGCATCAGTTTCCTCGACTATAACATCAGAAGATCAGAGAGAGTTCAGATTACTTTTCAAGAGTCTTAAGGCAGATTCAGAGAGCAAGAGCCCAGTCAGTGCCCAGAAAGAACCCTAACCCATCCATGTCCCCAGGGATGAAGAAGACATAGTCCCTGCTCTTAGAAATTAATTAATATGTGCTATCACCATGCTAAGCATTTTAAATACGTGAACTCATTCATAAACCTATGACATAGGTACCATTCTCTTGGTTCTATAGATGAGGAATCTGTGGCTCAGAGGGATAAGTAACATAGCCAACGTTTCACAGCTGGTCGGGGCAGAGCTCCGAATTCCTGCCAGTCCTCATGCTCTTGCCACACTGCCACATTCTAAGAGGATCTGCAAAGGCCTGGCATGGGGGACACGGGGAGAGGCAGGAACAGGCTAGCAGAGTGGAGGGAGGAGGTGGGGATCACAGCTGTCCTGTGATCTCTGGACACAGCCTGAGTGTTGCCAGGGCATCAGACAGGGAACCTGAAAGTCGGCCAGCAGCCAGTGTGTGTGGCCCCTGAGGTCTCTGCCACTTCCCCTACCCCTCCATTCTCTTGAGCTGCTCAGGACAAATTCAAATTCTGCTGTCATTTACTGAGGACGTCTTCGGACAAAGCCTATTGGGACAGATGTTACAGAAGTGCAGAGAGAAGGACTGAAGGGTCACCGAATATGGGAGCTGCTTCCCCTCGCCCCAAGCGCAGGCAGTCTTGGTCAGAAGAGGAAGAGGAGGAGGGTGGAGGCCAAGGCTGGGGCAACTGGTGAAATACTCCAAGCTGTCCAGCAGCCGGCTCCCAGGGGAGACACCGTGCAGCCCCTGCCCCTCCCTGGCCCCCAGATGCCTTCTTGTTCTGACTCCTCACATTTCATATTGAAAGCTACATTTCTTTGGCTTATAGACCAGTAACCTGAACAGGCCCCTGAGAAAGGTTGCAGGCTAAACTTTTATCAGTCATGTGCAGCTGGTGTGGATTAGATGCCCATGTTCTTTCCTGGAAGCATTTTCGATGGAGGGCCTTGCTTGGCAGGCCCTGAGAGAGAGGTCACTGGGAGAGCAAGCTGCTCGCCTCCTGATTTGCTGACTGGCAGGCTCTGGAATAAGAAGGGGTTAAGTTTTTGAGTTTTAGTTCCTAGGGCAAAGGCCAGAGAAAGAGGAAAGAAGGCTACTGAGGGCTGATTTTGCCTACATTTTGCTCTCTCTCTCTCTTTTATCTACCTAGTTATGTTCCACTTCATTCCTAAGACTGCATACCCAGTGATCCTTACACTTGCTAGAGGGGATGACTAATTCAGCTCTGAGTTTCCTGGGAGCCAAAGCAAAGGGATCAGTGTAGGATTCTATGTCCACAAGACAAAGACCCAGTGCTCAGAAGAGGAGCTTTTCCTGATACTGAGAGTTAAGAGAGACCTTCCCCAGGAAGCTCACAGAGATGATGTTGCACGAGACAGTGGACAGCACAGCAGCACACCCCCCTCCCCGTGGCTCATGCTGCAGTCTCCCAAAGCACCGGGCAATCCTGTGCCAAGGGTAAACTCCAAGGTGAGAGGATCCCTAGAGTCTGACCTAATCCAAGAACAAGTTTAGCGTATCTACCCTCCTCAGTGGGGACAACTTGGGATGAAACAGACAACAGGGAGCATGAGGCTTCATTCTCTGGTGGCAGGAAGGCAGTAAGGGGAGTCTCCATGGTACTGAGGATTCCCACGTTGTGAAGATCCATAAAACTGAAGGCAATGTTGACAACCTCCCTTGCAAATGAAGGACTACAATTTGCAAGTGGATATGTGTCTGATGGCAGGACGAGCACATTTCTCAGAAAACCACACAGCACAGACTGGTGAAGATTGTGGCTGTGAGGTCAGAAAGACAGGTTCAAGTCCTGGCTTCATCACTCTTTAGAGATCTGACCTTGGCAAGTGGTTTAACCTCCCTGAGCCTCAGGTTCCCTAGAAATAAAAGGGGAAGATAACAGTAGCTATGTTATGGAGTTGCTGAAAGGATTAATTACAATAATGAGGTCAGGTGTCGAGTACAACTCGTGGCACCAAGTAAGGCTCACTGAACACTAGGCATTATTGATCACATTACTGTCATATTTAAAAATGTATAAAGACTAGGCACATTCAAACACATAGAACATGGGCATTTTGGACTCCAGGATTTTCTGCCATAAAACATGGCTCCAATAATTTAAGACTAGAAATATCTAGAGCAGGAATAACTATCCAGTAAAACCCTGCCAAACACCCATAAATGATATTACTTCCTGCTAAACCACTCAAGAAGTATTTGCCGCAAAGTATACCCCCAGAAAACAAATGGGATTTGATTCTACTGTATATAATTTTGATCATATATTGATTAAATGTTGGGTGGAAACCAACATTCCATTTCTGGAAAATAATTCGTATTTGAGGAGAGATGGTCTTCAGCCATTCTTGCTGATAATGAATAGTCGACAGGGCTATGTGCAATGAGACCATTCCTAGCATGCTGCATTAACTCATCCACAGGGTGGAGAATGGGCGCCCTCCCATTCTCTAGAGTGCTTGATGCTGCCGGTAGTGGTAGGGATTTTTGACTCTCTAAAACAAAAATATTTATTTAAAAAATAATCTTCTGATGATGATGAGATCATCATCTTCTCTATCCATAGGTGGTTTCCATTGACCCCAGGTCCCCTAGGATGCAGTTTTAAGATGCAAGGTCTATAGAAATATCACTGAACCAGAGGTCTATACTGAGCGTATACCATAGAGACCAGCATGTCTCATGGACCCCAGTCTGAGAATCAGCGACTTAGTCCACAGTCCATTCCGATCCAGAGTCAGAGGCCATGGGAATACCCATGTAAGCTTCAAACTAGTGTCTTCACAAAATTACAAATAACATCATTTCAGTTCTGAATCGGCCATATCTAAATCATGCAAAATATTGGTCTGAGAAATCCACACTTTCAATTTCATTCATTTATTCACCCCATTTTTATTGAGTGCCAAACCCATGTCTGGTATTACGGTAGGCACTGGAGTTACTGTGCTAAGCTAGGCAGCTGTAGTCTTGTCCTCATGGGGCTTTTAGTGTATAGAGGGGGAAACTGGCATCAAGTAAGTCATCAACCATGTGATCAAGGTTAGGGAAGGATGGTCTTGGGATGGAATGGGGACCTATTTGGCCAGGAGACCCACCTGTGGGTCAGGGATTTTGTCCAAGAGGAAGGTGTCATAGGTTTAAAGAGAAATCTGATATATTATCAAGGCTGTCATTTTTAAAAAGGAGGGTTTGGTGGAACCCACCCAAAAGGACCGTGCAAGCATGCTAGAGAACTGATAGAAAGGCTCTGCAATCATTCTTGTGGAAGATGGGGTGCCCTCTCCCCTTTCATGATGGTGCTCCATCTGGGCAGAGAGGGAGTTCTTACCTGGAGCTCAGCATGGTGGACCTGGGCTGCTGCCGTGGCCACCTGGTCCTCCAGGTCTGCCAGTTCGGTCTCATCGGTGCCACTGTGGATGCAGCGGGCGGCACCCTCCAGTTCATTCAGCTGGCCTTCCAGTCCATACACGGTGCCTGCCGCCAGGTACACCTGCAGAGGAGGTGCAGCTTCTGAGCTCAGGGTTTGGAACCGGGACCGGGGGTGGGGGTTCCTTTCAGGGCACCCTGGTAATTCAGGGCAGTGACAGAGAACCAGGCTCAGCACTGGGGGAAAAGTCAGGGGATGCCCCATTTATAAACATTCTTCACACTGAAATGGTAGCATGAGGTCTTACCACCCCCTCACTGTCAACCACACCTACCCCCCCAAACTTTCCTGCAAGAAAAAGCAACTTCTTTTTTTTTTTTAAAGATTTTATTTATTTATTTGACAGAGAGAGAGCGATAGAGGGAACACAAGCAGGGGGAGTGGCAGAGGGAGAAGCAAGGTTCCCGCTGAGCAGGGAGCCCGATGTGGGGCTCAATCCCAGGACCCTAGGATCATGACCTGAGCCGAAGGCAGACGCTTAACGACTGAGCCACCCAGGCGCCCTGAAAAAGCAACTTCTAAGTCTTGAAAATATGATAAAATCGTCCAAAGGACGTGGCGTCAGCTACATAAATTGCAAATTTGTCCAGTGACTGTAACAACCATAGTGCCAAGACAGAAGACAAAGAAAAACTCATGATGTGATTTTTCCAAGAAAAATCTTGGTTGGCATTTGGCAACTGAAAAAAATCCAGAAAGCATAAAAGAGATAAAATTAATTTAAAACAATGACACATTTTGAGTGAATTATCTCTGATTGATGACCTTCGGCTTGCCTGAAGCAGGTTAAGAGCGTTAAGATGAACCTGCAACGTGTAGTAGGAAAACAGTTTATGTCTTAGAAAATTGTGCAATGTTGAAAGAAACAAGACAGTTTTTTAAGAGCCTTTGAAAGTTGAAGAGAAAATCAGATAAAGGGAATAATCTGAGGAAAAATTAAAGGCAGAAAAATTTGACTCATGAGTTTATAAGGTGATTGCCGTAAAAGGGGGCAAGCAGTAGGTACAATCGTTGCAATAATTCAGACTGAGGGATGCCGGCCAGGGTGAGCGAAACAAATGTCCTTCAGCCTAAATAGTAATGTGATGCAACAACCAACTACACGGAACGAGATTGATCCAAAGAAGCTAATTACTTAACGAGAGGTTTTTGAAATTTAATCAACATATGTAAAGCTCTAAACATGTAATCACAGCAATTTAGAGTCGATCTGAATGAAAACACACGGTCACACACGCTCTTTTAACTTGAGTTAAAAATAAAACTGTTAGGATAAGCCAAGAGCTTGTGCACACAAGTCATGCCAAGTGTTTTGTACTGAGCGATGCCGAGTGTTTTTGAGGAGGGGAAGAACGCTGAGGTGCTCCTACCCTGTCAGTTCCTTGGCCTGATTCACGCATCTGCATAAAAACTGGCAATTTTACAAAACATTTCAAAGTGGAGCAAAGGCAGCGGCAGGTTTGATGAATGTGCATTTGTGCCTCGCCAGGCACGATGAACTGGGCTGGGGGAGCTTCCCGCGGTGACTGACACAGGGGACGCCATGTTAAGTGATTCGTCAGTCAGAGCAGGGTCCTCGAAGCCAATGTCCGCTGACAACTGCCATAGTTCAGTCGGCCCTTAGTTTTGTCCTTCTTTGCCATATGCAAGGATCAGAGAACTTCTGTTTCTAAAAGATCCTCACAGTTAATGTAAGACATTTATTCTTTGTCTTGAAAACAAGATACGCTTCTTAGTTGTTTGTCACACGAAGGAAATGATGGATATTTCAAAGCTATTTGAGGGGAGAAAACATTAAAAATTTGTGTCTTAAAAGTTTTGATGTTGAAAACGTCTCTTCAGAGGGGAAGAAAATTGAGGAAGGAGAGAGGGAGGGAGAGACAAGGAGAGACGATAAAAAATGTATTTTGATAAGATAATTTAAAATATAGACTTACAGGGTTGCACAATGAAACAAAATTTGGAATGATTATGTAACCGAAATGAATAATCTCAGTGAGTGGGGCAATGGGGTTAAACAAAACTTGTCATAACTTTGGTCTCAGGAACCTTGATTTTCCCAGAACACACAAAACTCAACATCATTACATCATACAGCTGTGTCATCTTAATAGTCTCTTGTTTTGTCTTCAACGTAGTCATCTGCTAATGTTCTTTGCTTTCTCTGCCAAATCAAAGCAATATGAACTAGTTCCAAGCCCTCAGCAAGGCCAGAATGTTCATCTTTTACTCTGTGTTCCCTGAAAGCCTGCTTTCCTGGCACGAGGGGGGAAGGGAAGTTTCCCTTGCTCGTGGCAATCCCTGAGGTGGGTGCTACTATCATCACCATCTTAAAGAGGAGAACGTTAGGTCCTGGAGGGTGAGTGACTTCCCCAGCCCGCGAAGCTGGGAAGTGATGGAGTTGGGATTTGAGCTCCTGGGGGCTGATGTCAGATCCCATGACTTTATCCATCCTGCCCTGTGATGCCCTGATACTTAATCTTGCTTGCACTGTTATGACCTTTTACATTTGAAACTCTGACCTAATGGTACTCGAGTTATTGTGGTTATAGATCAACCTGACGTTGGTTCTGTTGCTGGGGGTGAAATAACACAAGTTAACACGCTATAATAATGGAATGTTATTCTAGTCTTAAAACACAATCCATTTGAAAACCATTAACCTGGAATTGCTGGCTGAGTAAAGGCCCCTTTTGGCGAGAACCATGGCTACCATGTCTGTGTAAGTTAGGTCTTCTCCAAGCTCCAGCCACTGATGCCCAGGACCCCATGGACTGGCTCCTGGTTCAACTCACCTTCCTCAAAGTGGTTCAAGGGACTAGAACAGGTGTTTCATTAAGGAAGGACTTTGTGGTCAAAGCCTTTAGGGTAAAGAGAATTAAACAGATTTCTTCGCTGCAGGACTTCTCAGAGTCTTTAATGTGCTAACACGTCTCTCAGTTTTCCTAGAAAGACTATACAGAGTGCTGAAACTGATTTGATTTGATAGCATCCCTGTCGGACTTGCCTTCTATGAAACACATTTTGGAGGACCACATCTAGACAGTAATATAGCATTTCTTTGCTTGCTCTTGAAGGCAGAGGGCCACTGAAGTAGCCCATCTCCACGTCCTCTCCTGTGCCACGGGGGTGCCGAGAGCCTTGAGAAGGAGGACCAACATCCTCTGCCTGCTCCCAGATTCTGTGGCAGAGCTGGGCTCCCTCATGGGGCAGTTCTACTGTGTCTGCTGCCACCATAGACACCATGGGATTTGGTGTTGCCAAAAGTTACAGGGCAATGCTAAAAGGGAAGTTGGGGCTGTCCCTGCACTACCTCTGTACTGGGAATTACGGGGTGCCCCAGGCTGTCGGTCATTTAGCAAAGAAGAGAAGGAGGAAGGTCCTCCGATGGGGGTGGTGGGGGTGTGAGGGAGCCGACTCATCCCTCCCACTCATAACCCTGCATAAATCCACAAGGTGGCCTCTGTGGGTCCCTACTCTTCACACCACGGGTCTGAGAATGGTCTGCCAGTGGTTCTCTTGATCCCTAGATCCATCTTCCACCCTCCTCTGCCCCGCCCTGTTCTCTGTGAGGCTGACCTGTCTGAACCTCATCACCCAGGCTCCCTTGCTGGCTGGGATGGGTTTGGCCAATGGGAGACAACCAGTAGGGGATCAAAGGCAGGAGGAGAGGGAAGTGAGTCTCCCTGCCCCGCTCTCTCCCTGTGCGGGCTGCACGGTGACTGCTCCCACTAGGGGGCGCTCCTCCAGGCTCCCGCTCTCCATGGATTACACTGTCCAGGGGTGGGGACCACTCTCCCCCACCCCCCCAACCCCGAGTGCCACTCTCTGGGTGCTACAGCATCCCTGAACCATACCCACACCTCAGGGAATAGTGCCTTCCTGAAACTCTGTGGTACCCACTGTTCAGAAGGTGAGAATAAGTATCTCCGTTTCTATTTCTGACATTCCCTGCTCCTCGGCACAAAGGAGCAAGGCAGCAGAGAAAAACGGAGAGCCCTTTAGAACACAGACAGACAAAAAACCCCGGTTTAATTAAACCAGCTGCACCCAGAGGCCAGTTTAAGAATCAGCCCCGCCCCTGGGCTGCTCAGCTGAATTCCATCCTGGAAACCGCAGAGCAAAACCAGCGCCAGGGCTCTGTGATCTTTATCTGGAAGGAGACAAAGAGAAGAGTCATCCCTTCTCTGACTCAAAACCCCTAGAATTCAAAGGAACGTAGATGGAGTCTCCTCCGAGGTGCAATTTGAAAAGCTGGAAGGGGGGGAAGGGGAAGAAGGGGAAGAAGCAGTTAACTCTTTGGGGATCAGGCTAGGCATCTCCCAGGCCTGACCGGGAACAGGGAATTATAACCGCCCCCCCTCCTTAGAGCGCAGGTCTCTGCTGGGGTTTCTGACATCTCACATCAGCGGGTAAGTGGATGTGTTTCGACCTGAAAATGTTAAGGAACCCAAGGAAAGAAACGTAGTGGATAATAAAAGGATCTTACAAAATGAAAACTGCCCACAAAGCTATTGCATTTTTCAACATGCCCCTTGCAGGAAAAAAAGGCATGTTGTCTTTGCTTTAAGTGTGCCCTGGGAACCCACTTAATGTGAGTATTTCACATACTGTATGTTGTTTTTTTTTTAAATACAATTACTTGGTAAAACAAAAACACTCCTTTCCTGGTGAACCATATCTTGACTTTAACTTTTTCCATTCTGTGTGTCCAGGATTAAGGCCATTTTAGGACTATCAGCACTGAAAGAACTGTATTGTAGACATCTTTAAAGAACAGAGACCCTCTACATGAGCAATAAAACATTTCTTCCTAAGTAAAGGACTTCATTCATCTGAATCATATATCAGGTAAACATTCTTCGAGCACCTCTTTGTCAAGCTCTGGGCAAGGGCTGGGGCTACTCATGTGAAAGACCGTGTTCTGCAGGGATTCATACATCTGATTCTTAATCTGGGGGTGACTGGGTTCCTGCCTCCCTGCATCTCCCCCCTCCAATATTTGACAACATCTGGACACATTTTGACTGTCACATTTTTTTAAACATTTTCTTTTCTTTTAAAGAATTTATTTATTTGAGAGAGAGATTGAGAGAACGAGTGGGAGGAGGAGCAGAGGGAGAAGCAGACTCCCCCCAAAGCTGGGAGCCCACCGTGGGACTTGATCCCAGGACTCTGGGATCGTGACCTGAGCCGAAGGCAGACACCAAACCGACTGAGCCACCCAGGCTCCCTGACTGTCACATTTTGATGTCACTGGCATCTCATGGGCAGAGGTCAGGGATGCTGCTGAACATCCTTCACCCCCCACAACAAAGAATTATCGAACCCAAAATGTCAACGGTGCCAATCTAATGGGGACAGATGAGTGGACAGAAAGGGCAGCAAAATGAGGTAAGGAGCAGATAGACCTCTACTTAGGTTTTATGGGAATCCCAAGGGAGAGAGTCTTTAACTTTTAAGATAAAGCAACAACTGGCATTTTTTTTTAAGCCTTGAGTCGTTTTTGATTTGTTGTTGTTTCAACTTTTTGCAAGAATTGCCTCTACTAACAGTTCCTGATTTCTGAGAACTGTGTTCATGACAGCATCCCACAATCAGGGTTGATTCTGCTGGCTCTGGAAAGATGGAACCCCCTGATTTGATATCACTTCCGTGGGCAGAACTATGCCCCCTGGTGACAGTGACTATGGCCCGAGTGGCTAATGTCCCAATCTCTGTGTCACCCCCTAGTCTGCAGTGTTGGAAAATTCTCATCAGGAATTTATTAAAACACTCAACAATGAGTGTGGATATTGATATGTAAGAATCTGGTACCTCCTTTCTGTCCTCCCAAGTCAGGCTAGAAAAATCCACTACGAGCACACAAGTCTGGAAGCAGGGTAGACCATTTGTGACCTACATTCTGTTGGCAACCACCCCCTTTCCCTGTGGCAGTGTTCCACCTGGATCCCCACGGGATACAGTTCCTGCATCTCCCACCCCTCAGTGTGCTTTCGTTCCCAGGCTCAGCTGTACAGAGGACTGCCTGGGGATCCTGTAGACACTTCGCTTGCTTGTAGAGACGGAAGAGTCTGCTGGCTGTAGGAAAGGCCAGTTCCTTTGCCTCAGGTCAGGACAACCCTGAGATGCAACTGATACCCCAGAGCTTCCTGCAGGATCAGGTCAAAGATACTCTTTGTCTGAGGTCACACCTTTGTTGGGGCCCCTGAGTGGCTCAGTCAGTTAAGCGTCTGCCTTCAGCTCAGGTCATGATCCCAGGCTCCTGGGATTGAGCCCGGTGTTGGGCTCCCTGCTCAGCAGGGAGCCTGCTTCTCCCTCTCCCTCTGCCTCTCCCCCTGCTTGTGCGTTCCTCCGCCCCTCTCTGTGTCAAATGGATAGATAAAATCTTTAAAAAAAAAAAAAAAAAGGTCACACCTTCACTTGACTTCTTCCCTTCCCCCTGTCTTTCCCCATTCCCTGACCAGCCTCCCCGGGGGAGCACTTCCCTAAGAAATCACTTGCAGGCAAACCCTCACTTCAGGGTCTGCTTCTGGAGAACCCAGCCCGAGCCCCTCCCTGAGAATATATCGGCTGTGGTGGTGGTGTGTATGGTCCTTGCACTGTTCGTGATGGGTTACACCTTCATCGGTTTCTTCTTTGCACCTGCTTGCCCTAGACAGGGAACATCCCCACTGTCTTACGTTTTCTTCCAGAGAAGTCAGCTGCTCATCCAGTCTTGCTTGGTCTGTCCCGAGAGGAAACGTCCCCTTCTCTCTGTCGGGAGGGATAGGTAAGAACTCCCAGGGCCCTGTGGACTCTGCTATCAGCTCCTCTGTGGCATTGATGACTTTCAGGACTTCTGTGGAGATGTTGCAGAGAGAAACAGCAGAATACTTCTGTTTGGTCCAATAACAGAAGGGGACAGAAGACAAGAACAGCACATTAACACTGACATGGAAATTCTGCATCATCATGGTGCTCATCATGAGACTGATTCCATTATAACACACACGAACATCGATGTGCCAAAGGAACAAGAAGCTAAAAAATCTACCCAGCAGGAGCATCTGGAGGAGGCCTGATTTGACGTGGCCTAGCTTCTGTGACTCACACTGAATTATTTGATTCTGTCCCTTCACTGTCCTTCCCCTCCAGGGAAGGAGACCTCAAGGGGAGGCTACTCCATCTCCTGCCCACTGCTGCTGGTTTTATAGCCACACCTCATTTTCTGGATGATATTCTACTTCCTCAACAGAGCTTCAGTCACAGACTTTGTCAGACTACATCCATGGCTGGTCCAGTAGGGAGCTTCCTGGACTGGGCATTATGAGACCTGGGTTCTAGATCTGGCTCTAACTTCATTTAATGATGGGATCTTGACCCAGTTACTGTGTACTTCTGGAACTCAGCTTCGTCTTCTGTACAGTGAGTCTGTTGGAAGATTCCCTGCAGTGTGTCAGTAGCCCCTGTGTGTTTAGCTCCCACACACCTGTTCTCAAGCCCATTCTCCCTTTGCTCTGCTTGACCATAGAGGCTGAAAGGAGAAACACTCTATTTCCCTCCTGCTTCACTGCCAGGGCAGTCATGTGACACAGTTCTGACCAGTGAGCCTCACAGGAAAGCCTGCCCAGAGGTCTTGATGAAAGCTTTTGTTTTCCTAACCAGGTGAATAGATCCAGCTGATGCTCTCCTTCCCCACTCCTGTCTGCCTTGATCACAGGTGTGCAGTTGTGACGAATACCAAAATGCTGAGTAAGGTGGGTCAGAAAGCCTGAAAGAGCCTGGCCCAGACAGCCGCAGATCAGCTGAACCGCCGTGAGTCACCCCTTGCCTCTGAACATCTTGTTACATGAGAAAAATAGTCCCCTACCATTGAAGCCACTGTTCGCCAGATTTTCTGTTATTTGTAGCTGAACATATTCCTCACTGACACAAGCTTTTACATTCAGGGCTGAAAATTACAATCAGTTCAGATCTGGGCCAAGGTCATTGATGGAGAGAGGCATTGCAACCACAAAAAATTATCTGCATCTTTGAGTTCATTGGGATATAGAACATAAGCAATAAGCTGGAGTTCAATGTTTCTGGATGGCAATGGTTTCTATCTAGAACCAAGTTTATTTATCCTATCAAAGGGTTTGTAAACTGGAAGCCAAATATTGCCTATTGCCGACCAGGGTGTGTGTGTGTGTGTGTGTGTGTGTGTGTGTGTTTACCATTTACCAGTGTGTGTGTGTGTGTGTTTACCATTTACCAGTTTTAATGCCTTTGGAACCTTCTAAGGTACCTTTCTCACTCATATATCCTGGCCAAAATATTAATGATGGCTATGGCTTGATTTTGCAGTCTTTTCCTCCAAGTAGATTCTACTTGCTAGAGGATGCTTTTGATACCCTTCCCAATTCACTAGGGAATCGATGTGTTTAAGTGACAAGTCAAAGGCTGAGTCCACAGTCTAGAAGCTGGCTCTGGGCTTCCACGCTGAGGCACATGGTGTTGTATCTGTCAACCCTTTGTAGGGTTAGGGCACGTGTGCTCAGAGGGCTCCCCATCCAGCCTGTCTACTCCACAACAGCTGCTTGACTGACCCAAGAACCACACTCCTTTTGGTTCAAGGGACTTTGCTACAAACCCAGACAATTGGGTCTGGGGTGTCGGCAGAATGGGATGGAAGGACGGTGACACAGACCCAGTGGAATAAGGTCAGTGTCACTGGGAACAGCCAGGGTCAACGCTTCACCTGAGGAGAAACTTTCAGGGGCTGTCCCCTGCTCTCCAGGACTCTGTGGTTGCTCTGGTGGATTGTGAAGACGGACTGGGATTGTGAAGACAGAGTGGGATCGTGAAGACGAACTGGGATTGTGAAGACGGATTGGGCGCAAAGTCATTTTGGCACAAAACAGCTGCCACTATTTGCTTATGTCCATTTCAGAAAAAGTGACGTTGTATGAATGAAAGCAGATTTGTCATCATTCTCTCAGGATGTAAGTTTGTGTTTAGAAACTCTGCCCCTTATTTGGTAAAAAGGGTGTTCTTTGTACATTTTTTGAAAAGAAAGACATGTGACTAAGAGACTCAGAAAAAGACCACAGCACAGTAGAAGGGAAAGTGTGAAAAGTTGCACATGTCTCCAATTAGGACAGGGTCATTAAAGGGTCAGGGTTATTAATGGAAAGGATTTAAGAGGTGCTGAAAAAGGTCCTATGTCCTGACTCCAACTGAACACATCAAAGTGATAAGCTGGGCATCCCTGTTGCTTGGCGGTCATTGTTCATTCTATCCATAAATAGCCTTGTTTGTTCAACCATAGGGGTTGCGAGCTGGAAGCCAAATATTGCCCAGAGGTGTGCTTTTTGACAAGAATGCCTTTCACGAAACACACATTTGCCAATTCTCTGCAATCCCCACACTGTTCCTTCTATGCATTTTATTGGGGGTGGTCTATGGTGTGCAGAATCTGCTCCAGGTGCTGGGATGAAGTGGAAAATTGATGAAGCCCCCGCCCTCATGGCATGCCTTTAGCCCTACGCCAGCCACTTGACATGGGACATACTTCCCTGGCCCCTGAAGGCATCTGCATTTGCCACTAAGTCAGAATGTGGCAGTACCTGGCAGCTGGTGGGAGGAGAGCCCCACAGCTTCACCTGGAAGGTCTGTGGTCTGGGAAAAGCTCTGGACCACTTCAGAACTGACTAGCCTCCAGTTGGGGGAAGTAGCAAAAAAAAAAAAAAAAAAAAAAAAAAAAAATATATATATATATATATATATATATGAAAACTGGACGAGATCTCTGTCTGGTTGGTGAGCCAGATGGCGGGAGCACTCCCCACCCAAGTCTGGTGGGTGAGCTCTCCATGGGGAAATACACACCGCAATCCAGCAGGCTTTGCAGGGGATCAGAGGCTCCTTGCCCATGACCAAGGACTGGGCTGTTCGCTTGGACATGGGGGTGGGAGTGAACAGTCACCTACCGGAAGTTGGGATACCTGGGATTTAAGTAGCCGTATGACAGGAGCAGGGTTGCAAACCTCACTGTTCCTTAGTTTCCTCACTGGTCCAATAAAGGAAATCAGAAGATTTGTTACAGGGCTGACACCGACTTGTTATGTAAATGTCCCTGCTCCATGACCAGTCTAGATTTAAAAGTAGAAAGCACCTTGTACAATTATGTTAAATAAAGTTATATTTAGCACCGGACAGGGTTTTGTTCGGATGAAAAGCTGGTGTGGACGAGGCTGCTGGCAGGAAGCCCTGTGTGTGGGAGAAGTGAAGAGCTAGAGGATCCTTCTGCTTTATTGCTTACAGCCCCACAGAGCCGAGCTGAATGGCACAAACAAAGCACAATTTGAGAGCCCAAAGAGAGCTATAATGGTAGCTGACGGTACTCCAGAGAGTAATTATAAGATGGATTCAATGTGACAGTTTCGTGGGATCAAATAAGGGAGAGGTGAAAGTGTGGACATTAGCAGACAGCCTAGGGGCAACTATACAGAACAGGAAGGGTGGCCTCAAGTGTCCTACGGATAAGGATGGAAATGGCCATGCAGTAACAAGTTCAACCTTCTAGTGATCAAAGACATACAAATTAAATGACAAATTTTATTAAGCGCCAGATACCGGCCCGATTCCCTTTTTAAATGCTTGGTGTGTGCCAATATGACTTGGAGAAGCTGGAGCATGGTTTCGGTGGTTGAGCCACCATGGGATCTGTTTGCTCTGAGACACCCACCTGTCTCGGTCTCCCAACCACTGATGGTTGCTGCTGAGAGCCCGAGTGTCCACTTCTAGGGTTCAGTGTGCGTCCCAGCCCCACGTGGAACGTCAAATCCATAATGCTGACCTCACTACCTCTGGGGCGGGCCCAAACAGCCCACACTCGGGGTATAGAAGGTGACGAGAAGCACTCCGGTTTCCTCGGTCACTCACCAGAGGCATCAAAATAAGCAACTTCAACAAAGACTCATGTTTCCTGCCTGCCTGTAAGCAAAAGCCAGACCAAGGCAGACCTTTCAGAAGGTTATGTACCACTCCGAGGCTGGGGTCCTGCCATGGTGGCCATTTCAATGGGTCCAAGAAAGCAGAAGAGCAGGGCAGTACCCAAGTCATAGACCCCAGCTGTCTCGCTCTTTTCTCTCTAGGGACTGCAGAGAGCAGCAAGACTTCTTTCCTTTTTCCTCACTGCTCACAAACTTTAGCCTTAAAGCCTTTCTCCATCCTGTGCCCATACACTCCCTCTTCATATAAAACATGTTGCCAGAACAAATTCCTCTTCCTTACTCTTCCTTATAAACGGTTTGCCAAAGACATGCAGAATGCAAGGTGTTGCCACTGGCAGATTCTGAGTTCTATAGAATTCTAAAGAAAAGGCCATTTCTATCCTAACTGCTAGATATACTTGCTTATTAGCAATCCTTGCAAACTCTCCTGAGATTTTTTTTTTCCGGCGTCATCATTCATTTCAAAGCTTTGTGTTGGACAAAGAAATGCAGACTCATTTCAAGCTGGAATAGACAGGAATGCTCCTTACCAGAATATCCCAAGCTTGCCAACATGTGAACAGCGGGAGCGCGTGAAATGCCTGGCTTCCCAGAGAGGGAACACTCTGGATGCCAGAGGACTGATTCCAGCCCCGGCTGTACCCAGGCGCACCCCTGTGTCTGCCTGACTCAGCTGGGCCAAAACAGACCCCACGTCTGGCTGTGTGTGATGGACTGGGGCTGTGACGGAGGCCTGGGCTGTCTATTTATTTGACTTGATACAAGTCTTGATATGATCTCATCGAATATAATGTGGGAAAAAAGCTTTGTGGGTTAAATGATGTGTGCAGGTGTCTGGGGCAGAAGAAGAATTTTTCTAGCTCTACCTTGGGAAGTGTTCCGATGCCTATAACAAGAGTAGAAAAGCTAAACAGATAGAGGCCGAAGGGGCCTGGGCACTAGGGTTTTTGTGAGATACAGAAGCAGGCAGTATGCTTTGAGGTCCATGGGCCAACCCATGAAACAGAGGTGGGCAGTGGTGAGGGGACTCCCGCTCTGGCAGGGTCTTACAAAGGGCCTCCTTGTCCGCTGAGCTCAGCAAGCATGGAGCCTACGGCTCATCATTCTTTTAGGAGCCTATGCAAATGTTTTAATTTCTTTTAAAATCAGAAGATAAAAAAAGAACTCTTAGGTTCAGGAACATGTTTTAATACACAATAATGTATTAATCTAAATCAACATAGTTGTAAAATGTGATTTGTAAGTGTGTTTTATGGAGGAAAGGGCCCATGAGGGCAGCAATGCTTGGGTACAGGGAAGTCGTGAGTTGGCCTTGATATGGCTGCTCTGGAGTCCTCTGTGAGAAGGCATGCGGGCAGCAGCGGCCTGCTGAGGCCTGTCCTCTGGGACACATTGCTGCACCCCCTAGACATTTGTGAAGGCCCCAAGCAGGCCCCTATGACAGGGCTGTCCATGCACACTTAGGAGAAGCCTTCCTAGCTTCCCCCAACTGCTATAGAGAGATGGTGGGGGGGCGGTGGGTGCCGTGGCCCTGTGGCTTCCTACTCAGGACTGATGCTAATGTGACCTCCTCATTGCATACCCAGACCACGAGGCTTGGGAAATTCAGGTTTCACTGTCTGGGACACTTTGGGCAAATGATTTAACCTCTCTGAGCCTCCGCTGTGACAGAGATAACACCAGCTAGCTCAAAGGGCTTTGGAGATTAAATTAGACAGCATGTGTCAAGTGTCCACACAGTGGGCCCCTCCTCAATACTCCCCCCGCCCACACACACATACACCTGCCCCACTGCCTCTAGGCGGACCTGTTACTGGTGACGGCCTGTGACTTAGATGCCTTCCATTACATACCATGCTCTCGAAACAGCTTTGCTTGCCTACTTGGTGTTTTGAAGAATGCTTTTTACTGTTCTTTACTGAAAAAAAGTTAAACTTTACTGCTCTTCATTTCCCAGTTTTTTTCTTGCCAACTAAGAATATTTTAAAAAAGAGGGGAGCCTGGGTGGCTCAGTCGGTTAAGCATCTGCCTTAGGCTCAGGTCATGATCCTGGAGTCCCAGGTTCGAGCCCGGCATCGGGCTCCCTGCTCAGTGGGGAGTCTGCTTCTCCCTCTGCCCTTCACCCAGCTTGTGCTCTCTCTCTCACTCTCTCTCTCAAATAAATAAATAAAATCTTTTTTAAAAAAGAATATTTTAAAAAGAGAAAAAAAGCCACTATGATCTAGTATTACCTACCACTGCCATAATTTCATAAACAAGGGGTAACTTAACATCAAAAAAGGAGAATGTAATATCTGAGTATAGAATGGTCTGTCCTAAGAAATGACAGTAGACAACCTGACATGGACACACAGACACCCCCCTCCCCCCAGGCCCCTGCCAGGCACACACACATATCCTGGGACATACACACACCCGTATTTCCCTTTGACTGGGAGCAGAGTGAATCGTGCGTACTGATATGCAGTAAAAACAAGGGATGCCATCGCTAGCTGGGAAACTGAATCAACCAGGCCCTCCAACATCATCTGCTATTTCCCATCATCACTAACTGAATGCAAGCCTTCAGGAAGAGTCTACTCCATGCAGAGGCGAGTCAGCCATCGTCCCTGTCCTCAGAGAGCAGAGGGGAGAGGGACACGAAGACCAATGGCAGGTAGCAGAAGACAGGCCCTACCCTGCACTGTGAGCAATGGGCTGCAGATCCGCAGGGGCCCCACCGTTCTGTGACTTTGGGGTTGGTCCAGAAGCACAAGAAAGAAGTTAAGAAACAGCAAAGATGAGGCGGGTCCTTTGGACACCAGTCCGGGAGGCGTGACGACATGGGGACCGCCACCACAGCCTGGGGTGTGCAGAGGATGACAAACAGTAGGGAGATGGGGGCAGGGCAGCGCCCCGAATGCCAAGCTCAGGAGTCTGAGTTTTGTGCTCCCAGCAACGAGGCGCCACTGCGGGCTCTCAGAGCATCTCCCCAGCACTTACCGCGTGCCGAGCTCTGGGATGAGCACCTCGTTGGCCTTGCCTCCCTGAGCTCTCCTGACCACCCTCTGATGCACGTACTATGATCACATCTCCCAGATGAGGAGCTGAGCCTTAGAGAAGGGTTTGCTCTGAAGGAGCCGGCTTTGCACCCAGATCCGCCTGGTGGTGAAGCCCAGGTTCCTCACAGGTCTCTTGAGAGGCTCAGGTTTTTAGGAAGGCAGTTCTGACTGGCAGAGGAGGGACAGATTGAGGGCTGGGGAGAACCTGAGGCAGAGAAAAGCGTCGGAAACTCTTACTGCAGCTGGAATTCAAGGTCCCCGGGGTCTGGGGTGGAGCAGCTGCGGGGGAGTACAAGGGTGAGGAGCGGTTTTCTGGAAAGAGAGCTGAGAGCATGTTGTGGCTGCCGAGTGGGGAGGGGGGAGCAGGACGGGCTGTAAGCCCAGCCGGGTGAGCCGCCGAGTGAGCCCAGTGAGCTGGCACAAACTGACACCAGTAAGGAGATTTCAATGCCAGCAGAGAAAGAAGGGTTCACCGGGCTCTTGGAATAAGGGAAAATATAATATTTCAAGGATCCTTTCTGACCACCCAAGAGACTGTGATTACCAATGGCCAGGATGGAATAAGTTTCAGGTCATCCGTTTAGTCTTTATTTTGAATCTGTCATTTTTTTAAAAAAGGTATTTATTTGAGAGAGAGAGAGAGCACGAGCAGGGTGAGGAGCAGAGGGAGAAGCAGACTCCCCGCTGAGCAGGGAGCCCGACGCAGGCCTTGATCCTGGGACTCCGGGATCATGACCTGAGCCCAAGGCAGTCGCTTACCCGACTGAGCCACCCAGGCGCCCCTTGAATCTATCATTTTTGCTGTCAAGTCTCCCGAGTGGGTTGGGGTGGACACAACCTTCATAGCTGGGTTGGTAAAAAAGGAGAAAATGGTGAAAGTGTGGGGCCCTCCTGTTCTCCTTTTAGCCTTGTGATGAATGAACGTTCCTCAGGGGGCCAACAGGAGACCGTGGACATCCCAGGTAACGCAGGGAAGAGCTTTACCAGGGCTCTTCTGAGGACCTGTTTGAACACAAAGGGGTGGCGCTCATGCAGTGTAGAAAAGCCCTTCAGGAGCTCATGTTGCATCAAACCCATGTGGGGCCCCACTGTCTCCCCTGCTGAATGCTGCTCCCGAGACCCCTCTAGGAGGGAACAGAAGAAGAAAGAAGGCAGCCAACTCAGAGCTAATGTGGGTCCACCTGGTGCCATTTGGACTCCAGGCTTCTCATTATTACATTTAGCCCTCACAACAACCTGACACGGTTGATGTTTTAATTCCATCTCTAGAGATGAAGAAACTGTGGCTCAGAGAAGAAGATGCAGAACTGGGATTTGAGCCCAGAGACTTTGGTCTCCGAAGCCCACGCTCCTTCCCACCTGTCACACCACCTCCTCCGCGCATAATTCCCAGGACCCAATGGTCTGTAGGAAGTGACTGTGGAACTGAATCGTACTGAATAATCAGATCAGTGAACAATAGGTCAGCGACAGAAGGGCCGCGTTGACATCCCGCAGAATGAGCGTCTTGATTTGGCCACACCAACCACCAAGCCACACTACAGAGCTTGAGATCTCCCCAGTGACAAACTCTGGTTCTGAGCCTTCCTGAACCTGCCTAGGATCGAGCCAGCAAGGACACTCAGTGAAAAGGAATGTGGTCTGTAAGAAATCTGCTCTGAGTGTGGTCCAGACTTCACAGTCTCCTCGTTCCTTTTCTGTCCCATACTACAGATGCTGTCTTGGCTTTAAGAAATGCTTCCATCAAACTACCAGAGGAAGCAAGGAAATTTATCCAAATGCCCTGATTTCATGTATTTTTTTTTTTCCCTTTTCAAAGGTAAGAAAAGAAACTCCATATGTCCTCTTAAATAGTTGACAGAAATCTGCTAGGAAAATTCAATGCAAATATGTTTCAGCTCTCATAAAACATAAGGCGCTCTGGCGATGCTTCTACAACCCGTCAAAATACATTCTCCACGAACAGAACAGACCCCTGTCCCTGAAGTGACTTGATGAAAGAGGGTGACACAGAATTGTGGAAGGAAATTGGAGCGCGAACCTAATAAATTCGCATATGTAATAAAATGAAACTACAAACCATAACAGAGATTAGAGAACTGACCTCTAGGAATGTTCGGGTTCCTAAATCATCTAGGTTTTGATGGTCAAGGCCATGTATGAAAGAAATAAGACTTCCTGTCTTAATGGTGATGACAGAAGTGAAGTTTTAGAAATTCTGCACCTTCGTTCCAAAATTAAACTCCCTGGTCTGCATGTTTTCCTGAGGTCATTTTCTTGTTTGATGTCAGCAACCTGACACCCGGTGAAGGCCCCTTTGGGACTGGCGAGGGTGACGGACGAGGGGGCTGCTGGGGCCGTTCCCTTTGCCCGAACCTGCCCCGGTCGGTGTCCAGCAGGCAGGACTTTCTTTCCCAGCAGAGGGGGTGATCGTGGTCATCAGTCTTTTTTGCTTTTGCATACTTACTGGCTGCTCTTCAGAAAAATAGTTCCTGATACTGATTGGAAATATTTGCCCACTGCGGGCGGTAACTGGGGTGTTGCTGGGCCACATGCTCACTTCTGAAGAAGCCCAGGAAGACATGAAACCACCTTCCACGTTCACTGGGAAGGGACGTGATCCTTTCACCTCATGGCAGCCTGGGGGATCTTGGTAAATGAAAGGTCCTCCTTGTCACTTCCCGGCGGACACTTTTCCAGGTGCTCCCTACATCACTCAGAATAAAAGCTGACGTTCTCTGCACGGCCCCGTCACTTCTCTCACTGCTCTCCCCATCACCGTATTGCTCCAACCACCCTGGCTCTTTCGTCTGTTTCTTAAACTTGTCCAGGTCATTTCCACTGTAAGGCTTTGCTTATGTTGCTTTGCCTGGAAAGCCCTTCTTTTAGATCTTTGCCCAACTTCTTCCTTCTTGTCCTTCAGGCCTCAGTCCAAGGGACACTCGGTCAGAATGGTGTCTGAAAAGACCTTCCTGGACTCACCCCCCTCCCAACGCCCTCCGTCACTGCCCTCCTTAACCTTCTTCTTAGCCCTTATCACTATTTGACATCATCCCCTGAACCTGTTTACATATTTATCAGCTGTCTCCTCCAATAGAAGGTAAATTCTACGAGGCAGGTAACTCTTCTCTCTTATCCCTGCTGTATTGCAGCTCTTGGAATGGTTCGACAACTATTTGTTGAATAAATGGTAAATGAACAGGGATTCACTCTCTAGAGGTTGTGCGGCCACCTCTCCCAAGGTTCGCGGGCACATCTTTATTGTCACCTGTAAAGTCCTGTTGGGCCTGCACACCAGGAAAATCCATTCCTTCCTTCACTGAAGGGAAAATTAAGGACCTTCCCCTCTCAATACATCCTCCCCTCCCCCAAATAACTAGTGAATATTTGTCCCAACACCATTTATTAAGAGGTTTCTTTTTCCAACTGGGGTTAGAGGTAGGTGGGAATCATGAGATAAATCATGAATTAAATTTTAATATATTCTAGGCTGTACTTCTGGACTATTTCATTATATCTTGTATCACTCTCTCACAAATTAGTTACTGTGCCTTTAAAGCATACTGTAATATCCTAATACAGGGGTCCTCTTCATTCCTATATTAGTCTTTGTAAACCTTTCTAAATTATTCTTGACTTTTTTTTCTATCAGATTTTCTATCAGATTTTCTTTCTTTTGAGAAGTTAAAAAACATCTGGTTCAGATTTTGATTTGACTTACATTCGGCTTCTACCCTAATTTTGGAAGAATTCACCTTTACATTATCTTTTCTTCCATTAGACTCCTGGGTTTCCTGAAGACTTGCAATTTTCTTAAGTTTTTTTTTTTTTTAAGATTTTATTTATTTATTTGACAGAGAGAGACACAGCGAGAGAGGGAACACAAGCAGGGGGAGTGGGAGAAGGAGAAACAGGCTTCCCGCAGAGCAGGGAGCCCGATGCAGGGCTCAATCCCAGGACCCTGGGATCATGACCTGAGCCGAAGGCAGATGCTTAATGACTGAGCCACCCAGGTGCCCCAAAGGTCTTTTTTTTTTTTTTTTTTAAGATTTTATTTATTTGTCAGAGAGAGAGAGAGAGCACAAGCAGGGGGAGCAGCAGGCAGAGGGAGAAGCAGGCTCCCCGCTGAGCAAGGACCCTGATGCGGGACTCGATCCCAGGACCCTGGAATCATGACCTGAGTTGAAGGCAGACACTTAACGACTGAGCCACCCAAGTGTCCCTAGTTTTCTTAAGATTTAATGTCATATTTTTTTGTTCCTAGTATGGAGAGAATTCATTTCCATTTTATCTGCTCTCCCCAGCTCCCAAACTTGGTTTGAGATTTATCTGTGAATTTCACTGCAAATTAATGACTAAACTAGAAGCCCCTGACATGAGGAGTTCTAATGTAAATCCTGGAATTGACACTTGAGTTGTACTGTGTAAGTATGCCCAATGATGTGGATTTATGAATATACCTGCTACTTACAGACCATTTCTTCAAATAGAATGGATTTTTACTTTGCATTTATTTGTGTTCAAGGTTGCTGTATTCTTTTGCAGGCTCTTTATGTCTCAGGTAAATGTTCATGATCTCTGACCTTATGCAGGCCTTCCTTGCTGTGTGGGGATCCTTTCTATTTGTCCACATAGTTTCCTTTCCCATTCTATGCAAGAGCTCTTTCAAACCCTCTCTACAATCTGGAAACCTCAATTCTACCACCCTTGCACCTTCAGAAGACAGACTTGCTTTCTAGTTCAGAGAGTGGGGGATGGATTGGGGGGGGTGGATACAGAACATAAAACAAAACCTCTCCAACTTCCTGACATCACATTTACCCACTTATTTGTATCTGGACCAAATCTGTCTGCTATTGCAGGGCTGATGCCTCATCTGTTTCCTGGACCTCATCCCCTCCATTTCCCCAAGAGTCCCTATTGTTGAACATGTAGGTCACTGTTTCCCTACAAGAATAATGCAGTGCTTGTTGGATTGCATTGATGTACCCTGGGCTGCTTGTTCAGCTTTTCCATAGGATAAAGGATGGAATGTACAATTGCTGGATCAAAGGGTATGCCCACTCTGATTGCTCGGACTTACCCAGTTACCAGTGCCCTAACGTGTGCTCCTACTATTTTGAGTGCATTAGACTGCCTCTTTCCCTGAACTCTTAGCAACATTGGTTATGGTTCTTTTTAGTCATCCAATTTGTTAGGCAAAGTGACATTTCGTTATTTCAATTTGCATTTTTGTTGCTCGGCTAAACAAATGATGAACTTTGCCCCATTCATGGCTGTTTTCCCAGCGTCTTACTGTGCATTTGTTGAACGGGAAAGATGAATGCGCAAACCATATGCTAAGTTCTGGGTTACATGTTGAATTAAATACAGTTGAAATACAGTTTAAGTTAAATATTTTTTCACATGCTTATTGGTCATTTACTTTTCTTTCTTTCTTTTTTCTTTTTTGGTGAATTGCCTGCTTATGTGCATTGCCCTCTTACCCATTAGCATTATGAGGCTAAATAATTCTTTGCCCATTATGTATTTAAGCAATATGTCCTCCCAGTTATTGTTTGCCTTTTAATTTTATGGCTTTTGAAAAATGAACATGTCTTCCCTTCCCAGATTTGTTGAGATATAACTGAGACATAACATTGTATAAATTTGAGGTGTATAACATGATGATTTGATACACTTATATATTGAGAAAGGATTACCATAATAGGGTTAGTTAACATCTCAGTCATCTCCTATAATCACCATTTTTTTGGTGTGTGGTGAGAACACTTAAGATTTACTCTCTCAGCAACTTTTGAGTATATAATGCAGTATTATTAACTACAGTCACCATGCTGTATGATCCCCGGTACTTATTCATCTTATAACTGGAAGTTTGTACTCTTTGACCAATATTTCCCCATTTCATCCATCCCACAGACCCTGGCAACCACCATCCTACTCTCCATTTCTATGGGTTCACCTCTTCTAGATTTCACATATGAGATCATACAGTATTTGTCTTTCTCTGACTTATTTCACTTAGCATAACACTCTCAAGGTCCATCCATGTTGTCACAAATGGCAAGATTTCCTTATTCCTCATGGCTGAATAATACTCCATTGTACCTATATGCCACATCTTCTTTACCCATTCATCTGTAGATGGATACTTAGTTTGTTCCCATATCTTGGCTACTGGATAATGCTGCCATAAACATGGGAGTGCAGACATCTCTTCCAGATCCTGATTTCATTTCCTTTGAATATATTCCCAGACATTACTGGATATTACTGGACCACATGGTAGTTGAACCTCCATACTGTTTTCCACAGTGGCTGTACCAATTTACATCCCCACCAACTGTGTACACAAGGGTTCCCTTTTCTCCACATCCTCACCAAAACTGGTTTTCTCTTCTCTTTTTGATGGCAGCCATTCTAACAGATGTGAGGTGATATCTCATTGGGCTTTTGATTTGTATGTCCTTGATGATTAGTGATGTTAAGCATCTTTTCATGTACCTACCTATTGGTTATTTGTAGGTCTTCTTTGGAAAAACGTCTATTAAGATCCTCTGCCCACTTTTAAATCAGGTTGTTCACTTTTTGCTATTGAATTGTAGGAGTTCCTTATATATTTTGGATATTAACCTTTATCATATATATAGTTTGCAAATATTTTCTCTCATTCTGTAGGTTGCTTTTTCATTTCATTGATTGTTTCTTTTGCTAGGCAGGAGCTTTTCTGTTTGATGTGGTTCCACTTATTTATTTCACGTATTATTTTGTTACTTGTGCTTTTGGTGTCATATCCAAAAAATCATTGCCAACACCAATGTCAAGGAGATTTTTCCCTATGTTTCTTGAGGAGTTTTAGAGCTTCAGTCTTTAATTCATTTTGAGTTAATTTTTGTGAGTAGTGTAAGATAGGGGTCCAGTTTCGTTCTTTTGCATGAGATTATCCAGTGGTCCCTTATTATTTATTGAAGAGACTATCATTTTACCATTGAGTATTCCCAATTGAGGATATAAGGGTTTATTTCTGGGCTCCTGATTCTGTTTCATTGACCTATATGTCTCTGTTTATGCCAGTACCATATTATTTTGACATCTATGGCTTTGAAGCATAGTTTGAAATCAGGAAGTGCAAAGCCTCTAGCTTTGTTGATTGCTTTGGCTATTTGGTGTCTTTTGTGGTTTAATACAAGTTTTAGGATTGCTTTTTTCAATTTATGTGAAAAATGCCATTGGAATTTTGATAAAATTTTGATAGGGATTGCATTGATTCTATAGAAGGATTTGGATAGTATGGACATTTTAACAAAATCAATTCTTCTGATCCATGAACATGGGGTATTTTTCGATTCGTTCATGTCTTCAATTTCTTTCATCAAAGTCTTATAATTTTCAGAGTACAGATCTTTCACTTTCTTGGTTAAATTTATTCCTAAGTAGTCTATTGTTTTTGATGGTAATACAAATGGGATTATTTTATTTCTTTTACAGATGTTTCTTTGTTAGTGTATAAAACACAACTGACTTCTGTATATTGATTTTGTATCCTGCAAATTTACTGAATTTGTTGATTAGCTCTAATAGTTTTTTTGTAGAGTCTTTAGGATTTTCTCTATGTAAGATCATATCACCTGCAAACAATGATAATTTTACTTCTTCCTTTCCAAATTGGATGCATTTTATTTCTTTTTCCTGCCTGATCTGGATAGGACTTCCTGTACTATGCTGAAGAGGCGTGGTGAGAGTGGGCACCCTTGTAAAAGAAGAAAAGCTTTCAGTCTTTCACCATTGAGTATGATGTTAGCTGTGGGCTTGTCATCTGTGAGTTATGTTGAGGTATGTTCCTTCTATGCACAATTTATTGAGAGTTTTTATCATGAAAGGGTGTTGAATTTGGTCAAATGATTTTTCTGCATCTATTGAGAAGATCATGATTTTTATCCTTCATTATATTAGTGTAGTATGTTATACTTATTGATTTGTGTATGTTGAACCATCTTTGCATTCCAGAGATAAATCCCACTTGATCATGGTGTATGATTCTTTAATGTGTTGTTGAATTCAGTTTGCTAATATTTTGTTGAGAATATTTGCATCCATATTCATCAGGGATATTGGCCTGCAGTTTATAGAGTCCTTATCTGGCTATGATAAAAGGGTAATACTGGCCTTATAAAATGAGTTTGGGAGTATTCCTTCCTTTTCTTTTTTTTTGGAAGAGTTTAAGAAGGATTGGCGTTAATTCTTCTTTAAATGTTTTGTAGAATGAACCACTGTACCATCTGGTCCTGGGCTCTTCTGTGTTGGGAGGTTTTTGATTACTGATTCAGTCTTCTTATTCATTATTGGCCTATTCAGATTTTCTATTTCTTCATGATTCAATTTTGGTAGGTTGTATATTTCTAGGAATTTATCCATTTCTTCCAGGTTATTCAACTTGTTGGCATACAGTTGTTCATAGTATTATCTCATGGTACTTTTTATTACTGTGATATCGATTGCAATGTCTCCTCTTTCATTTCTGATTTTATTTATTTGAATCTTGTCTCCTTTTCCTTGGTTAGTCTAGCTAAAGATTTGTCGATTTTATTTTTTTCCTCAAAACCAGCTCTAGTTTCATTGATCTTTTTTATTGTTTTCCTGGTCTCTATTTCATTTATTTCTGCTCTGTTTTTTGTTTCTTCTGCTAACTTTGGGCTTAGTTTGTTCTTCTTTTTCTAGTTTCTTGAGGTGTAAAGTTCGGTTATTTACTGAGATCTTTCTATTTTCTTAATGTAGGCATTTATCACTATAAACTTCCCTCTTAGAATCGCTTTTGTGACATCCCATAAGATTTGATATATTTTGTTTCCATGTTCATTTGTTCAAAGATTTTTTTTATTGCCCTTTTGATTTATTTTATTACTTTATTATTTTTTAAAGATTTTATTTATTTGAGAGAGTGAGCGAGCGAGTGAGTGCATGAGTAGGGGAAGGGATGAGGGGCAGAGGGAGAGGGAGAAGCAGACTCCCCTCCAAGCAGGGAGTCTGATGCGGGGCTTGATCATGACCTGAGCCAAAGGCAGACGCTTAACCGACTGAGCTACCCAGGCACCCCTTGATTTCTTTTTTGACCTATTGATTTTTTAGGAGTGTGTTATATAATTTCCACATATTTGTGAATTTTCCAGTTTTCCTCCTGTTATTGATTTTTAGTTTTATACCACTGTAGTTGGAAAAGATACTTAGCATGATATCAACCTTCTTAAATTTGTTAAGACTTGTTTTGTGACCTAACATATGTCTATCCTGAAGAATGCCCCATGTAAGCTTGAAAAGAATGTGTATTCTGCTGTTGTTAGATGGAATGTTCCATATATATATATATATATATCTATATCTTAGGTCCATTTGATTCAAATCCAACATTTCCTTATTGATTTTCTGTCTGGATGATTTATCCACTGTTCAAAGTGGGGTAGTGAAGTCCCCTACCCCTCTTGTGTTGTTGTTTATTTCTCCTATCAGATCTGTTTGTATTTGCTTAATATATTTAGATGCTCCAATATTGGGTGCATACATATTTATGATTTTTACATACTCTTGATGAATTGACCCCTTTATCATTTTATAATGACATTGCCTCTTATTATAGCATTTGAGTAAAAGTCTATTTTGTCTGATATAATTATAACTACCATTGTTCTCTTTTGGTTTCCATTTTCATGGAATATCTTTTTCCATCCCTTCACTTTATGCCTATGTACGCCCTTAAAGCTGAAGTAGGCGGTGTGTAGTTGGGTCTTGTTTTTTTATCCATTCAGCCACTCTATGTCTCTTGATTGGTGAAATTAATCCACTTACATTTAGAGTAACTATTCACAGGTAAGGACTAATTAATGTATCTCATTAATTGGTTTCTGGCTGTTTTGTTGTTCTCTTGTTCCCTTCTTTGTCTCTTGCCATCTTCCTTTGTGAATTGATGATTTTCTGTAGTGGTATGCTTGGACTCCCATCTCTTTATCTTTTGTGTATCTACTGTAGATTTTGCTTTGTATCATAAGGTTTACACAAAACATCTTACAGATACAGTGAACTATTTTATGCTGATAGCAACTTAACTTCAATGGCGTACAAAACTACCCTCTACTCTCTCCCTTTATGTTTTCTGATGTCACAATTTACCTCTTTTGATATTGTGTATTCATTAACAAATTATTGTAGCTATAGTTATTTTTAATATTTTTGTCCTTTAATCTTTTTACTGGCATTAAGTGGTTAGCACACTACCATATTACAGTATTAGAATATTCTGAATTTGACCATATATTTACCTTTATCAGTGTGTTGTATATTTTCATGCCTTCATATTATTAATTAGAGCATTTTCATTTCAGCTTGAAGAACTTTCAGCATTTCTTGTAAGGCAGGTCTAGTGTTGCTTAACTCCCTCAGCTTTTGTGTGTCCGGGAATGAATGAGGTTATCTGTACTTCATTCTGAAGGACAACTTCGTCAGATAAAGTATTCTTGGTTGGCAGGTTTTTTTTTTCTTTCAGCATTTTGAGTATGTCATTCCACTCTGTCTTGGCCTGTAAGGTTTCTGCTGAGAAATCTGCTGATAGCCTTATGAAGATTCCCTTATAAGTGATAAGCTTCTTTTCTCTTGCTGTTTTTAAGATTCTTTTTATCCTTCATTTTTGTTAGTTTTATTATGATGAGTCTTGGAGAAAAAATTTTTGAGTTTAATCTGTCTGGGGACTTATGAGCTTCATGAACTTGGATGGTCAAATCTCTGCTCAGATTTGGGAAGTTCTCAACCATTATTATTATTATTTTAAAGATTTTATTTATTTATTTGAGAGACAGAGACTAAGAGAGAGTGAGAGAGACTGAGAGGGAGCATGGGTGGGGAGGAGCCAAGGGAGAGGGAGAAGCAGACTCCCCGCCAGACTCGAGCAGGGAGCCTGACGTGGAGCTCAATCCCAGGACCCTGAGGTCATGATCTGAGCCGAAAGTAGGCACTTAACTGACTGAGCCACCCAGGCACCTCTCAACCATCATTTTTTTAAACCAGCTTTTTGCCCCCTCTCTCTTTCTTCTCCTTCTTGGTCTCTAATAATTCACAGATTGCTTCTCTTGATAGTATCTGTAGTTCACATAGGCTCTCTTCATTCTTTTTCATTCTTTTCTTTTCTTCTCCTCTGGCTGGATAATTTCCAAGGTCCTGTCTCTTACTTCACATGTTCTTTCTTCTGCTTGATCCATTCTGCTCTTGATTCTCTCTATGGCATCTTTCATTTCATTTCATTCATTGTATTCTTCAGCTCCAGAATTTCTGTTTGGTTCCTTTTTATGATTTCTACCTCTTTGTTAAACTTCTCATTTTGTTTTATGCATTGTTTTCCTAATTTTGTTGAATTGACTTTCCATGTTTTCTCATAGCTCATTGAGCTTCCTTTAAAAGGCTGCTTTGAATTCTTCATTGGGTAAATCACAAATCTCCATTTTTGGGGGGGGTCAGTTACTGGAAGGTTATTGTGATCTTTTGGTGGTGTCATGTTTCCTTGATTTTTCATGTTCCTTTAAGTCTTGTATTGCTATCTTTGCATTTGAAGTAGCAGTCACTTCCTCCAGTCTTTCCTGACTGATTTCAGGAGAGAAATACCTTCCATCAGATTTACCAGGGATTCTGAGGCTTTCTCAGACCTTCTATGGATACTCCTGCTCCACACTTCTTTCTCCCTCCTCAGGCAGAATTTTAAAGCTTGTATGCCTTCTCTCAATTCTGCAATGCACAGGCTGAGTGCTGACCACCTCCCTTTTGCTTTCCCAAGGGCAGTGCTATCCTCAAGTTTGTGGTTTCTCTCTTGCTCACAGATTTAGTCATGCCTTGTATGCATGCTCACTAGCCATTTGCTGAAGCTTGCTTTCGTTATAGCCATTGGAAGTGCACATAGGGAGCCAGCCATGTGGTGGAGATGTGTGTGGGTAAGGCACACAGAGCACGGGGGGTGTCTGAGACAATGGGGAGACCTATGGATGAGGTGTCCCAGTGGTGGTCTGGTCTCTAGATGGGAGTCCATGATGCAGTTAACAGGATCTGAGTCCACTTGATACATTCTGAGCCCTGGCTGCTGTTCTCATAGCTGCTCACCATCTCCTAGTCATGTAGATTATGACTCAGTATTCTGAATGGGGTGAGCAATAAACAGACTTCTTTGGTAGTGTCCTGCACAGCTGGGGAAGCTGGGTGCTCACTTACATGGTCTTACTTTCTCCCATGGGAGAAATCACAGGCCAAGAAAGGCTCTCTTGGCACTGAGTTGTGCCACCTTGGAGGAGGGGTGAGGTGGGTAAAGTCAAACTGTTACTTTTATCCTCTCCAATGTGTCCAGTCTTAGATTTGTTTTAGCTCCAACAGTGTGCTGGAACTTCTCTGATGGACTCCTGGACTTCCACATTGCTCTTACAGGTAGGTAATCGTCTAAGTCACTGTTCTCCAGGGGCTGCTTTGGCTGAGGCACTAGAGCTGGCTCACGGGCCACGTCAGGGTCCACAGTTGGGGCTGGGGTCTGTATTCCTATTATTTGATGCATAAGGGAGTGAGACTTCTCCTGGGAGTCTATCTAAATCATATTCATTTTTTTAAAAAATATTTTATTTACTTTTTTACTTTTTTAGAGAGAGAGAGAGAGCATGAGCAGGGGAGGGGCAGAGGGAGAGGAAGAAGGAGAGAATCCCAAGCAGACTCAGCACTGAGTGCAGAGCCTGATGCGAGGCTTGATCTCATGACCCTGAGATCATGATCTAAGCCAAGAGTCGGACGCTCAACCAACTGAGCCATCCAGGCACCCCTAAATCATTTTCATTCTTTACTGTTTTATGGAGAGAGGCTCAAAGTTTTCATCAAATTCCTGAAGAGATTGGCAAACCTCAAAAAGGCTAACAGCTATTACTGTTAAGTTTTTATCTTCCTATTTATCAGCTATTCTTCACTCAATATTTATGAATATGTATGAATTTCCTACTACCTATCAAACATCAATCTAGGAATTTATCAAAGTAATTATGTTTTCCCCCTTTAATCTGTGATTATAATGAAAAATATTAATAGGTTTCCTAAAATTGAGGTTATTACATTCCTAGACAAAATCCTCCTTGGCCATTGTAAATTAGTATTTTAATAGGCAGTTGGACATCAATAGTATGTGCCAGAGGGTGTGCATAGAAACACATGGGACATCACCTTTAGTGTCCCAGATATCTTTCTGCTTCAGTTGTGCCATTTGATTCCTTTTATTTTTGAAATTATTAGTAAAGCTCAGGAAAAAAAATATAGGCCATTGGAAACAATTTGTTAACATATTAAGAATTTTTGCATGTTTGTTAACCAGTGAGGTAGTATGTAAATTTTTGGAGGCATATGATTTTTGGGTCAGATTCAGACCAAGTTTTTATTTTTTTTAATTTTTAAAAGTATTTTATTTATTTATTTGACAGAGAGAGAGAGCACAAGCAGGGAGAGTGGCAGGCAGAGGGAGAGGGAGAAGCAGGCTCCCTGCTGAGCAAGGAGCCTGACGTGGGGCTTGATCTCAGGACCCTGGGATCATGACCTGAGTTGAAGGCAGATGTTTAACCGACTGAGCCACCCAGGTGCCCCCAGACCAAGTTTAAATAAATAAAGTAAACTTGGATTCCTTCAATTTTTTGGGATACTTTTAATTTCTTAATGCTAAATCGTATGGGAGTAATTTGTACCATGAATGACTGATGGATTTTATTGGCAAAGACCACGGGGACTAGCTTCTTTCTGAGGATAGTTCTTTGGCCACTTTGCCAATTTCTTCTGTCTGGATTTTACAGTCAATTTTGCTCATTTACTTCTTTTTTTTTAATTCAATTTTTATTTTTAAAAAAACTTCTTAAGGATTTTATTTATTTATTTGACAGAGACAGACATAGCGAGAGAGGGAACACAAGCAGGGGGAGTGGGAGAGGGAGAAGCAGGCTTCCCGCCGAGCAGGGAACCCGATGTGGGGCTCGATCCCAGGAGCCTGGGATCATGACCTGAGCCGAAGGCAGACGCTTAACGACTGAGCCACCCAGGCGCCCCTGCTCATTTATTTCTTTAAAAATAGTCAATAATTGGGGTGACTGGGTGATGGACACTGGGGAGGGTATGTGTTCTGGTAAGCGCTGTGAATTGTGCAAGACTGTTGAATCTCAGATCTGTACCTCTGAAACAAATAATGCAATATATGTTAAGAAAGAAAAAAAGAAGAAGAAGAATGTAGCAGGAGGGGAAGAATGAAGGGGGAGAAATCAGAGGGGGAGAAGAACCATGAGAGACAATGGACTCTGAAAAACAAACTGAGGGTTCTAGAGGGGAGGGGGGTGGGAGGATGGGTTAGCCTGGTGATGGGTATTGAGGAGGGCACGTTCTGCATGGAGCACTGGGTGTTATGCACAAACAATGAATCATGGAACACTATATCTAAAACTAATGATGTAATGTATGGGGATTAACATAATAATAAAAAAAATTAAAAAAAAAAAGAAAAAAATAGTCAATATTTAAAAAATCATTACAAATATCAAAGTATTCGCCTATAATTTAAAATAAATCTTATTATTTTTCTTATTATTTTTCAAACGTATATACATGCTATTTTGATTGACAACATAAATATTTATGTAAAAGCATTTGCATTTATAACTCATGGATTTGTTTGATCAATAGTAAAATATTACGATGTTCAAGATATTTTTGATATTTACAATGAGTTCTCATTCAGGAAAAACTCTCTAGGTGCTTTTTTTTTTTTTTTTTAAAGATTTTATTTATTTGACAGAGAGAAAGACAGCCAGAGAGGGAACACAAGCAGGGGGAGTGGGAGAGGGAGAAGCAGGCTTCCCATGGAGCAGGGAGCCCAATGCGGGGCTCGATCCCAGGACTCTGGGATCATGACCTGAGCCGAAGGCAGACGCTTAATGACTGAGCCACCCAGGCGCCCCTCTCTAGGTGCTTTGAGATGTATATCTGTCATCAGAATTATCTAATTCATTGAGAGTTTTTTTTTTTTAATGGAATATATGTTGAATGTTTCCAAGGGCCATTTTGGCATCAGTTGGGATTATCCTGTGGTTTTAAAAAACAGTCCTTACTAAGCGATTTATTATAACAGTGAGTGTCCTTCTATTAATTTCATTTTTGCATTCTCAGAATAAATGTATTAGTTGTGTGGGCATGTGATTCTAATATTGCAACATTTGGTTTGCCACTATTTTATTTAGGATTTCAGTATTTGTGTTTGTAGGTGAGACTCGTATATATTTCTTTCTTTTGTTTTTATATTCTCTCCACCCAGAAATGTTTTCCAAGAGCACAATCCTGCTTATTCTGCCAAGCTGCAGACACACAAAGTATGTTCTTTTTCTTCTCTCCCCTCTTACTTCCTACAGTCCCATTTCCTCAGGGCATCTTACTTTTGGGCTTTTGTGGGGCAAGAACTCTGAACCAGTACCTTGTTTTCTAGAGCTTTCTATCTGCAACCTTCTAGAGCAGCTCTGCCTTTCTCGCTTCAAACTGCATCTGTCTTAAGTCCCATTGTATTGCTGTGGCTGAGGCAACATCATTTTTCCTGTCTGTTCAGATAATGCCTGCATTTCACAGAGGCTGTAAGGAATCTTTGCACTGGACTTTTGAACAATCTTTCTCTAGTGCTCAGTTCATCTTCTGCCTAGAGGAGATGATGTTCTGTTGAAGCCCCAGTGATCCAGGAGAGAACCTGGACCTCTTCCCGGGCTGGGAGGTCCCTCCCCATACACACACAGGATATGGTTGTGGGAATGAGTGATGCCAATGACATCCTGAGTGGTATGGAACCTCCTCATCTGTTCAAGGCCTGTGGATAAGAGCTGTGGCTCTAAGTGCACAGCTGAAGCTCATTTCTACCCCCCAGGGCAACAGTTAAATGGACAGTCAGAAAAGAGGTGTTAGTTCTTCAACAGGCATAGCCCTACTGAGATCAATCACTTGTAAGATACCAGTCAGTACCTAACACTATATTCTCTTTAGCACCAACTGGAGATGAAGACACTCTTCTGAAATAGAATGTGACCTGGGATGAAAGACACCGAATCCTTATGTGAACAGTGTATTATTTTACAGGGGCGAGACACACGCAGACAAAGTTGACTTTATGTTAACACTGATATCAACGAAAAGGTTTTCAGGAGCACATTAAACTTCAGAAAGCCAAGGCCCTGGGTATTTTGAAACAGTCCATAGATCTGTCTCCTTGATCATGGACCAGGATTGTGTATCCCTGTCCCTTGGTGTTAGTATATGGGGAGCATCCAGGAGAAGATGCATAAATTTATCTCTTGTTTGGGGAAAAAGACATTTAATAGTTGAGAGAAGTCTCAATACTTTGATGAGAATTATTCCATGAAACTATACATATGGGAGATAGCTGCTGGTCTGTGACTCCCTTGTGAAAGCAAAGCCCAATGATCCAGCTACTTGTAATGGTAATAAACAAAGGCACTTTAAATAAAATGCTTTCAGGATACCGGCTATACAAATTTGACTATAATGCAAGAACTTACTAATGTGGGCCTTCAACAGACACTTATGTTCTAAGAGCTTGATATGTGGGACATCTTTTGTCATATAAACAGTGTCATAAAGGATACTTAGGTCAGGAAACATAAAAATCTATCTAATCTGTTACATATCTAGAACCAGGGGATTTTGGAGCCAGAAGGGACCTGGGGGACCATTGCTCTAAGCCTGGGAAGGTTATGGGACTTGTGGGAGATCCAGCCCCTGAATGTAGTCTCTAAAGTCAGGCCAGGAGTCCTCAGCCATTCTTCTGCTCCTTCTTTCCGGAATGCTGTCCTTGCATACCTAGAGCAGACACTTCTAAGAACTGCTTTGGCCAGGACTTTCTCCCAGAACCATTGGCATGGCCATCTGCACAATGGTAGAGGAGAAGCAAGTGCTCACTTCTGGGCTCTAAAGATCACATGGTTTAGAGGGCTGACCCCTGAGGTTTGATGGAATAAGATGACTTAAAGAAAAAAACGACTCTTTGGGAATCCAGTCCCCAAGAGGTTTCTGGGTTGGCCCCAAGCTCTGCAAGCTTGTTCTTCTGTTGGTAAAAATTCAGATGGTGGTAACTATCCTTCCAACCTCCAGAGAAAGTGAGCCACCTATAGGACAAGTTTGCCTACAGCAAAGAGCTGATTCCAGTCAAGATAATGCGTGTTTCTAAAATGGTTCTTCTGCGGCTGGACAGGATTCTGAAGCCCCCGTTCTTACGTGGGTTGTCATATTAAAGACACTAAACAGCCACTGATGTCAAGTGGGAACATGCACATTCCTCTGCTTTGGCTCCCGGAAAGCAGGGCCAGGGATGGAGGCAGGGGGACAGTGACAGATGAGCAAAGCACTAACCTGACCTAGTCTGGTTTCACCCAGAAGCAGACCCGAGACAGGGATTTAGTTCATTCGGGAGGCGATCCCGGGAAACAGTGGTGGAGGAGGGGGACGTGGGGCAGGGGAGGGAAGGGAGTCAAGGAGGACTGTTCATCACTGCGGGAGCCTAGAGCTCTGTTGGCTGGGGAACTTGGGGAGTCAGTGTGTAGCTCGGCCCCAGAGTCACCATGCCCATGGAGGCCAAATAGCTGGGGGACTGACTTTCTTCTCGGCAGTCACTGGTTAGGACTGCTCCCAGGCAGGGCTCTCTCTCTCTCCTTCTGGCCTGCCTGCCTTCTGCACAGGAAGAGGAGCTCCTGCTTCATCAGGGGCCTTGAGGCAGTTGGACTTTGGGCCAGTGTGCACTGCCGGGGCAAAGAGATTAGGGGAGCACTGACCACTTCTGAAATAGTTACATGAGCCCAGTTCCATGCCCAAACCATGCCGTGTGCAGACAGCGCGTGTGTGCACACTCGTGCTGTAGAAACTAGTTGTGGTTGGCTCACAGGGGAAGTCAGTTATTCTGATCCTGAAGATGGGAACGTGGGGCATTCTCATGCAGTGTCTTCCCACTTATATTCTACCTAGCACGACAAAGCCCCAGATGTGGTTACAGACCTATGTTAGACATGCCACATGTTGCCTGGAAATAGGTACAAAGCTGGTACTGACCAGCAGACGGATGTTAACTCACAGCCGTGAAGTTTATTTTCCTTGAGGTTGTTACAGGGGATCCGGTATTTGCTGGGTTCCTGCTATGTGCTGAACGCTATGATGTACAATTCAACCCTCACAACTCTATCAGGGGTATGATTATCCTCATTTTACAGATGAGGCCAAGATGTGTTCATGCAATCAACCACGAGGCCCGGGGCTGGGTCCCAAGGATCAGCTGAAAAACACGGCAGGTGTGGGCCTGTCGCAGTGCTGGGAGCAAGCTTGGGGTCTGCAGGGCAGTTCCGGCTGCTGAGTGGAGGAAGGACTGGAGTAGCCATGCAGGGTCTGGAGGGACAGGGAGAGCAGCCGGGGGACAGGGTCTGGTGGGAGGCAAGAAATGACCCCGGCTTGTTCTAAGCACTGGCAGTGAGTTAGGACACTAGCCAAAGTTTGCAGAGTTTGCAAATTGCATGGTTGCATTTCAAATTCAGTGTTACCTTGAAGCCTATCTCTATATCCTTCTGCTTCTAAATAATATTGAAGATATAAACCTGTATTTCTGTGTTCCCATCCCAGAGTAACCCATGCCTGATGCGGAAAATATGTTAATTATCTTTTTCAGTTTGTTACCCGGATTTTTACATACAGTAAGTGATATCTGATGGATATTTTAATGCACTGATTCATGGTAGGCTGGGGAACGACTTAAATTTTGAGAAACTGACACATTTGGGAGCTTGAATAAGAGCAACTCTCCTAGTTTCTTGCTCAGCGAGGGCACGGGGCAGGATGGGGGCTTGTCTTAGATTTTTTCCCCACTGGCCCCTCCTTTCCCTGTTCACATTCTGTCCAAGAGAGCACAGTGCAGATTGGTGGCTGTGCCTCCAGAAGATGAGGCGTGCAGGCTGACAAGGGGTGGGAGTCTGTGACTCATCGTGGCCTGGCAGGCTGCTGGAACAACAGGATTTTGGGGAGCCTTGTGACCATCAGGCAGCAAAGCCAGTAGGATGCAGAGCCATTGTAGGAAATAATGTGATATCCTTCACTTACCATCTGGCTCTGAGTTCTGGCAGACAAATGTGACTATCATGGGGTATTGGTTCAAGTAACAGAGAGGAGCAGAACCCATTACCACTGAGGAAGCAATGGGTTGGAGCCCACATCCCAGGGAGGGGGTGTCTGTGAAGGCTCCTGACATGGCAGGGGACAGATGTGTGCACTGTCCGCAGGCAGAGGACCTGATGGATTGAGGAGTATGAGGCCTCAATGATTACGGAGCGGGGGATGGGAATGAGTGAAAGGCAGAGTGTGAGCTGTTGGAGGGCTCAGGGGCTTGGCCGTGGAAGATGGCCTCCACTTCCCTCGGGGCTGGCTCTTGACCATCTGTGCTCTTTGCTGGCTTGGCCGGGCTCCTCCTATGTAGCACCCCAGCTTGGCTGTTGAGCAGATGAAGGGGCTCATTGCCCCATTCACATGGGCTACCGGGAACTTGTGAGCTTATACAATGTACTCTCAGAAGAGGGAAAAAACTGACCACAAGTGCAAAGAAATCTAGATGTTTCCAGCAAGATCTTATCTGATTACAGGAGAGGCAGCTCGTTGTAAGGGAAGGAGCCTGTGATTTGAGGCCGAGCACCTTTGTGATGCAGCCCCAACTTTGAAGCTGACTAGCTGTGGGCCTTGGGTAAGTACCTTCAGGACAAGCCTCTGCATCTAATTCAGTAGGTCTCTATGACATGAATTCACTAACATAAGCAAAGCACTAGGCACTCAACAAATGTTAGCTTCTTTCTCTTCCACTGGAAGCAGTAGGGATATCCTGACTCTAAAGTGGCCGAGTCTAGCATGCATGTACTTTGAGAAGCTGTAGAGGGAAAGACAGGGGGCAGAGCACTTATTAGGGGGCAGGGGGCCTGGGGCCCCCTTTCTGCCAGGGGTTCTTCCTTCTGTGGTTTCCTAGCAATGTCCCTGGGTACCTGGAGGGGTGGTTTGGGACTGGAGATCAAGTGGTTGGAGTTTTGGGGACTTTTACCTGTTTGAAACACCAGGATTCCACATATGGTTTGTTTGGAAAACGATTTTGAGGCTAAGACAAACCCAAATCTGCAAACAGCAGGGATAAATGATGCAGCAGGCCATGTTTAGCACAAAGACCATGGTCTGAAACATCACCATTGACTAAAAGAGGGATGGCGAGATGTTCTCAACCCACAGGCAAAGTTCCTCTGGGGAAGGGCAGGGGAAGGCATGGGCCTTTACTAATGAGAGAGGCGGTGAGCATTAATTATAGACTTGAAAGTAAAGGGCTGTCTTGGGAAGGATAGTTAGTAGAAGGAGAGGACAGGTCTCAGGAGGCCTGGGACCCGCGGGGCCCTCTCCCTGACTGAACCACTCAGCACTAACCAACAGGGCTTCTGGGGCTCTCCCGCATGCACGGGATGGGCATTTGAGAGACAGCTCGTGGGGGGCCCAGCACACCTCTGTGCAAATACAGAACTTCCTCTGCCTCCCCCTTCTCCCGCTGCCCACACCGAGCTGCCTGCAGGCGGCTTCACGGCACTTACCTTCTTCAGCTCTTCCTGGACGCCCTGGCTGTTCTCTTCAGAGGACAGACTTTCCTTGTGGTTCTCAGACTCTGTCTTGGGCTCCGACTCCTGATCTTCTCCCGAAGACGTCTCCTTCTCACTCATTTTCATCGCTAACTCATACAGCCTGTTTCTCAGTTTCTCCTCGGTGGTGGCCACGCCAGCCTGAGGGTGCCGAGGCTCGTTGCTGATGTCAGTCTCTGACAGATCACCCGACACCTAAATGTAAGCCAGAAGCATGAGCCGAGGACTCCTCTGCCACGGTCATACTGCTTGTTCCCAATCACCCCCAGGAAAGGACAGTCCAGGAAAATCAAGCTCTTTTAACTCGATCTGCTTTCTCTACACGTGGGCTTTTACTTTTCACTTTTACTTTCTCAAATACATGCACCTTAACATTTTGTTCAAGGGGCCAGGCAGGTGAGCATCTGTCCTCAGAAACAGGTTTGAATTCATTCAGGGTCTTTCATTCACAAGATGCTTACTGAGCGCCCGCCATGGGCAGCAGTGTGCTGATGGTACATGGCTCAGCACACCTGGTTGGCAGTCCCCCCCGGTGGAGGTGACACACTAGTTCTAACAGCCCACGAAGGGGTACTTAATGGCAGGGCTCGAAGTTTGGGAAAGCTTCCTTGAGGAAGTGACGTTCAAAGTAGAAGTGATGTTCAAAGCATAGCAGTTACCCAGCTAAAAGGGAGAGAGAAAGACGAACAGTATTCTAGGCTAAGGGCAAAGATTTTGAGATGGCACAAGGTCCTTGCACTTAGGTAAGCAATACTGTGTGACATTCCCTTGATAATTACAGTCCCGGCGTAATTATTACACCTTCAGTTCCTACTATCCATTTGGTGAACACCTCCAAAGTTTCTTATAGGAGTAGATCCCTGACCAGGCCTGGGGAACTTCAGGAAGACAGGGAGATGGTGACTCTCAGTATGTCCTTGGCCGTAAGTTGGACAGACATGTACGGAATTTTAACATGATAACCCTCAGTACACCATCAGGGTCCATTAGACCTGACTTTAGTTTTTCAGTTTCCTCTTTGAGTTGCTCTATTTATAAGGCTTGATATTTCATTGCTTTTATTCCTTCTTGAAGGGTTTCCAAAGAACACAGAGAAAATTTACTTATTTTTTTTTAAATAAAATAAAACTCATTCTAATAACTATGAGTAATTACTATGAGTAATTACTATGTGGGTTCACTAGTCTCTTTGATAAATCTATGATACATGATGGCATCTTTGTGATCTTATTTTTCTATCTTTTGAAATATCTTGCTCTTTCATCATCCTGGGAATTATCTTTCATCATTACTCATCAATTATTCTCAATTATGCTAAAAGAGACCAAAATAATAAAACAGAAGAATGGATTGGCCTGGAAGGATGATTCAGTAACGGACTAAATCATCATTTATTTTGAGTCTGCTTTTACATTGCATACAGTTGAAAATTCAAAATTTTTCATATTTGCAAAGAGAAGAAAAGTGACAGAGAACAACATTTCACAATTATTAGATGACTCAGAAGATGAACTCAAAGAGAAGGAGAGCAACTCTTTAGACTCTAACAGTGACAGTAAGTTGATTATATAAGTAAAGTCTCAGGCTAAGAGCCTTCAGATGATAGTGTCTGAAGGTGAATTTTCTCGAACTCAAGAATTGATGAGTAAACAATGTATTTATAAGGACAAAAGGAAATATGGTATTTTCATTCAGTTAATCATTCAACAGGAAGGGCTTCATCATATAACATTTTGCCGCAAGAATCTGGACCATCTTGTTGTGCTAAAAAGATGTGCGACAGATTCTTTCATTCTTTATGATGTTTGTGCATCAAATTTACTTGATACTGCTGTAACTGGACAGATGCTGAAGGCAGCTGTCTGTATAAAGGTGAGCAGAAGGAAACAGATGACACAAAAGTGAAGAAGAAGAGCCCCTGGGTTGATAAAAGAAAAAGAGTCCACTGGAAATGACTGTTTCTCTGGTCCTGAGCAAGAATCAGTGATGAGGGCCTCATGAGAGGTGACCAGTGCTCCCAGCATGCTTGAGAAGGATTCTTTTGTCTGGGGACACGGGGAAGCTCAATGGGGAGAATGGCCTCTGAACAGGCTCTTGAAAAATGAGGAAAGTTTTAATATGTAGACATGGGGTCAGGCATTCTTGATGAGGAAGTAGCAGGGCCAGTAAGACCCAGGGTGCATGAGATTGCTTGGTGTAGCTAGAGGAATAAGGCTTAGAAATGGGACAGTGGGGGGCTTGGGATGGAAGAGAAAATGGGCCTGGGTCAGATTGTGGAGGCTTAGGGATGAGCTTAAGGAGCTGAGCTTGTCTACCAGATAGTTTCACTGCTATCGAAGTATGCATTAAACTAGCCCGGAAATCAGCAACTGGCCCCAAACCCACACTCAGGAGCCCTCTTTTACCAGCTCACTCAACAGATTTAACACACTGAAATACCAATTCATTTTAGTTCCCAGTTTGCTTTCTTTAGATTTGGCCTATTTCTTTACCTTGTAAGAACCTTTGAAGACTTGGGTCAATGGCAATTCAGTCCACATTCAGCAAACATGTACTGAGTGCCTACTATGTTCTGGGCCTGTGCTGGCCACTGGAGCTCACAGGTGGGAGTGACAACCCTCCTGCTCTGGCTGCATTCATGGTGTGATGGAGAGACATCATCTTGACACACTGTGTACAAGGCACACACATGAGTGTCTGATGAGACTCAGGGGGAATCCTCACCTAGTTGGTTGGATGGATGTTGTTGGGAGAGAAACAGGAATAGGTGACAGCTGAGTGGAATCTTAAAGAATGAAGTCCTAGAGATTATCAGGATATATGTCAAGTTTTATCTGAGTGTTGAGAATTGTACTAATGCTAAATGATGGCCCTGGAGTTCAATAAACACTATAGGCATACGCACAGGGATCTGACACCAGGAGATGTGATACCACGAACAGAGATGGAAGCATCCTTATCAAAAGCCACCAGAGCTTCAAAACTTACTGAGTAATATTTGGCCCTGTAATGTTTATCAAGTACATTAACAAATATTTATATCTCCAAGAAAAATAGGTCTGTGTTTTCTTCCTACAAAGATCAAGCCATCCCTACTCTGTGTTATAAACTTACACGTTTTCCGCACGTACTGATTTTCATGTCTGTCTCCATGAGAGCTGGGACAGTAGATGTTAAGTTGGGGTCTCAGCTAACACGGGTCTGTTGTTGGCCTCTGTGGATCCTTGATACTGTTTGCAGACTTCAATTTACATGCACTTTTCTAGGGGGAGGGGTACCAGCTGTCATTAGAATTTCATTGGCATCCACGCCCCCAAAGGGCTAAGAAACATTGAGAAGAATACACAATCTACTTCCTGGTGAGACAACAGTAGATAAGTACAGGGTACTTGAGTAGGGGATGGCAGATTCCCAGCGGAATTCAGAGGAAGGGGGAGAAGGGCAGTTGGTTTCCAGGGTCTGTCAGGAACCTGGACTCAGCATGTAGAGAAGCTGAGGATCTGCAGAATCTCCAGCCTGAAGAATATACTCTTGTACTTCAAAGGGACCTTAAGTATGAAAATGTTGGACAGCAACTCAAACAGATTACCAAGAGCGTTATGAAGACAGTGGAGAATTCTAAGAAACTTTTGTGACGTGAAAAAGAAAAAATCATAGGATGAAATTCCTATGGGCAAGCTGGATAACTATCAGCAATATGTGTATCTGGGCATAAAACATTTTATGTAATTGGTTGAAAATAAGAATTGCCTGCCCACCGGTGCATTGTCTCAATCCTCCCACTTTATAGATCAGCACTGGTATATATAAGGGGACATTATTTTGAGAATAAGAAACTCATGTTTTTCAGTTCCCACTAAAACTGCATTCTCTTGTATCTTCATTTAAAAAAAAATTTTTATTTATTTATTTGACAGAGAGAGACACAGTGAGGGAGGGAACACAAGCAGGGGGAGTGGGAGAGGGAGAAGCAGGCTTCCCGCAGAGCAGGGAGCCCCATATGGGGCTTGATTCCAGGACCCTGGGATCATGACCTGAGCCGAAGGCAGATGCTCAACGACTGAGCCACCCAGGTGCCCTGTATCTTCATTTTCTTAGCTAAGCCTAATTACCCTAGGGAAAAGAGTATAGATCTAGAACGAAAAGATCATTGATCATTGATCAGCTCACCTCTTTAACATGGTGACAGAGTAGCCCAGATTTTGTCGAGACAGAAGTTTCTAGAGACTGAAGTTCCCTGAGGTTCAAATGCTGGATTTTGCTTGTTCCTCAGTTGGGATCCAGGGAGAAGGAGGCTCATAAGCTGCCTGTGGTCTCTGACCCTTTGGCCCCTAATAATTTGAGGCAGCTATATCAGAGTTGAATCAGACCCTGAGGAAAGGCTTCAGAGGGAGGCCTGAAGGGGCTCCAGGTCTCCTCAAGCTCCTGTGTGGGGCAGAGAGCATCCAGAAGTGGGCTCATGGAATATCGTTGGTGGTGCTGGAAGATGAGCTTCCTAGGGGCTCCTATGGTGGGAAGGAAGGGGCTGCCTTGGGGCAGACAGCCAGGGTCCTGGGGAGGATGAGAGTGGCAGCCATGATGGGGCCTGAGGGAGAGGGACTGTGTTCTGACCTCGCACACAGGGAACAGACAGGTTCTCAGGCCTTAGGATGCCAGCAGGGCGGGAATGACTTCGTGAACAGAGGCTCCATCACTGAAGAGACTTGCAAGGACCCAGAGGACCCTGCTCAGCCCTCAGATGGCCCTGCAGCCACAAGGACTCCAGAGGCTTCCCCTCCGGCTCCCCAAGATGGCAAAAGTGGAGAAAGTGGAGGGGTTGGAGGGCTGATTATCTACCTAGAAGAGGAAAGTCAGTTTTAAAGAGAAAGTTGTTGAAATCACAAGAGGCTGTGTTCCTGGATTGGCTAGTTTACATTGCTGGCTCTGCAGACTGGGGAGGCGGAGGAGGAAGGGTACGGCAGTTACAGAAGGACAAAGCATCCCCTTTTCCTTGCGCACATCAATGTAGCATGTGGAACCTGGAGACTCTGGCTAAATAAGAAAGTATAGTTTTAAACACCTAGTGACAGAATACTCATTAAGCTAAGCTAGGACGGTTTCTTAAACAAGAGTCTGCTGATATATTCTCAGTGGTCTGCAAGTTCTTATTTATAATAATTTTTAAATTTTGGTTTTAATTTCATTGATCATCTAAAAAGAAGGGACCGTCTGAATTACCAGGGCAACTGAGTGTTGCCAGCTTGACCTCCACGGATCTTAGATTTCGAACCAGACATCCTCTGAACAATTCCTGAGGAATCTGGGAATTCTCAAGTTTGAGAAACACAGAGAGAGAAGTATAAGGAGGTGATGGGGTGTGTGAGTGGGGGCCAAGCCTGGACAGTTCTTGTGGTTGAGCACATGAGTGTGGGTGAGTACTGCATTGGGCACAAGACACGCCAGATCTCATTAAAGTGGCCTGGTAGTTCCCTCTGTGTCCACGAGGACGCCAGGCTTGTGTAGGCTGTCCAAGGTCACGTGACCAGCGTGGGGCCAAGCTGAAGACAGCCTGATTCTGAAGGCCAAGCTCTTTCCATTCTTCCAAGACAAGGCCAGATGCTCCAGATTAAACCAGGCTCATTAGGAGCAGAAGATAGCAGAACCACAGGGTAGGGAGAGAACCTGACAGGCAAAGGATTCAATCCCTTCAAAGAAGTGGAAGTTTCAATGAGGGAGAAGCTACTTTTTCTAGAAGCTTTCTGGAGATGGATACCTTTAAAGATTTCCTTAGAGAACTGACTGTCTTTACCTTCATTCACCCTTGTGATCTGTCTTTATGCACCCCGAAATCCTGCCTGCTTTAATTTAAAGCAATTTTTCTCCTATTACGCCTCCCCATCATCCTGATCAAAATTCTTCACACGTTTGAAGGGAGCCATGTCAACGTCTTCTAGACTGAGCAACCCCAGTCCTAGAAACCCTTTTTTTTTTTTTTTTTTTTTTACAAAGCCTGTCTTTCATCTGCCAGGTCATTTGAGGGAACAGTGGGAGGCTCAGCATTTTCTCCACGTTTAAAAAAAAAGCCCAGCTCCAGGATGACTTTCAAATGTTACATATCAGCCTTCGTTGAATATATCCTAGTGTCCTATGGTTCTCCCTGTTCCTGCTGTTGAAAAACACCGAAGCTGACCTAAAAAGCAGAGTTTCTGCAGCTTGCTTTTAGATATTTTAGTGAACTTCAGAGAAGAGCCCTGACTTACAGGTTACCCAGCCCTGGGAGTTCCGTATGTGGCAAATACATGGAGTTTTACTTGCAAATGCCTTGGCAGAGTTGTCCTGAAGCTGCAGAAGGGAGAATGAGCCTCGGGGCTGGCCGACTCTACCGCTGACCTGTTTTTTTTCTGAGGACTCGGACAATTTCTGTCTCTGGTACCTTCACGCAGAGGTTTGTCCTCTCCTGATGTATCACTATTAACCCAAAACTAATTTTATTCACAGGTTGTGCCCTGGTGATGAAGACATTTATTTTTCTTATCACTGGTGTGATAAGAACAGTCACACATACACAGATACACACCAAATCCTCGGCCAACTAACATGGTGGGAATGGGAACATGCCACCTGGAATCTCCTCAAATTTAATATTACAATCTATTTCCTCCTGCCTCCGTGAGAGCCCCTTCACAGGGAAGGACCTGAGTTTGGCCAGTGGAACTGCACGGAAGGTAGATGTGGGCGATGCATTTGGTTAAAGGAAGTCGTGTGAAAACTTAGCACCTAGATATCGATCTGGAAGGTTTAGTTTTAGTTTTTACAATTACAGGTCAGTTGTCCTGGTATGGATCCCAGGCTGTTTTCCGAGTCTTTCAATATTATAAAATTGATTTAGAAACAAACGGACAAAACCTTAATCTCATCTGGGGCACGTCTCCTTTTCCCAGAGCAAAAAATCATATCTGACTAATGGGGTCTGCCGCTCGTCCATGTTTTTTCTCTTTATCACCTTCTATCTGACAGAATTAGACTGTGCCATTTGTTAAAAGGGCAGCTACTCATTCCCCAGAATTATGGCAGCCCCATATAAAATATCTAGAAAATCACTAGCCTGGCCTTCTCATTTGTACATGAGGAACAGGCATTTGAGACACAATTATTTTCATACTGACCACAATTGGTCTCTCGCTTTGGAGAGAAATCTGTTAGGAATGAAGCAGCATTAACAGCGGATTTCATCTTTGTTTGTTCCTTTGACTCTGCATTGAAACTGGGTGTAGACCTTTGGATTTTGATGGTGATTCAGAACCTGGACCTTAAGGCCAGCACACAAGTCAGAATTGTCAGAAGAGTCTCCTAAAAGTGATGGCATTCAGTGCAAGGATTGGGGTGGAGGGACGGAGGGGTGTTGCAGATCCTCTTTTTTCATTGGTTCCTAAAGACTTGTTATCCATTTTGAGTGAACTGGGTTCAGGCCCCCGCCATTTGGGATAGAGAGTTCAACATTTTCTTCACAGAGCAAACATGATTTGATTGCCACAAATAAGTAAAGGCTTTAACTGATAGGTAGCCCTGCTGTTTAATATCTGCCCCAAACAAAGACTCTAATTTAACTATTGCAAAACTAATGTCATCATTTTTGGTGGCTGATCCTTAATATCCAATGACTGCTGGTTAAAAATCCTATACAGCAGGACTTCTAACCCAAAGTCTGTGGAAACTCAGGAAAGTTCCTGCTCCAAAAACTCCTTGACATTGTCTGTAAGCTTTTGAGTGCTTGTGTTTATGCATCCCTCCTCCCCCCCATGGAAAACACACACACGGGGGAGAAGAGTTTGTGCTCATCAGGTTCTCAATAGGGTCTATGACACAAAAATATTTAAGAATCACCATTATTCAGCAAGTATCTTCTTGTTTTCCAGACCTGTTCTCTGCAACTATCGTGGAGGGCGCACCTAGCAGTCATGCTCAGAGGGAATCACTTGACAGATGCCCGACTAAGATTTTTCTTCTGTTGAGGGGGTATTGGTTACACCTGCTCAAAACTGTTTCCAGGTTATTATTTGTACTTGCTTAGGCTGCTGTGTAGGTGGGAAGAAGGGGCAAGGGCAGAGGGCGGCCTTGTCTCAGAGTAGTTCCACTTTCAGCCAAATTATTGTCTTCTCCTTAAGTTTTCATTTCAGGCAAAGTCCCATGGCTAAAAAGATTTGAAAATCAATGGTGAAGAATTGGGTGTTGGGTGCAGGGATTACCACCCTTTGGTCTGTATACTGGAGGAAATTCAAATACAATTGGGGTAGATCGAAGGGCTTGCTTGGGGATTTTCTCTTGGCACACCTCAGAGGGATGTGCACCTGTTGAAGGCCTCAGTGTTCATGGGATGGGGGGGTGGTCACAATTGCCAGAGAGCATCCCCTTGAATTTGGAACTGAACAACACTCATGGACCAGGGCTTGGGGAGGTAGCCATCTATTCCACATATCCTGGAGTGACCCGGACCAGCAGAGGTCAATGCATTTGGCCCCTGATAGACTGACTTGACTGAAATGTGCCTGCATTGGTCCATACTGAGTGACACTGTGAGAAGCAGCCTCCAACGTGTGTGCTCATTTGAAGCAGGTTATAGTGGAGGGTGATGCATTCTGCTCTCTCTTCACGAGGACCCAAAGGATAAATTTCTCATGAATCTCAGCTCCAAGAGCAGCATCCTTTAAGGAATAGATTTACTGTTCTAATATGGTTTCCAGGACTCAGCAAGCTGCTCACATCATTCTCTACCTATTGTCTTCTAGAAAGCTCAGAGCCAAATTTTTGGCATTGTCAGCTTGTGATTAGGACCTCTCTGCATCCATATTGTGAACTAACATTACTCCTAGCTTCATTTATGTTTTCTATCCTGATTTTCCCTTTGTCCTGCTTTTCTTATGTTTTCATTTTATTCTCTTGTGTTTACATTTATGTAAACTACTTTAAATTCTTTCTGTTGCAAGGCATGAACACATAAAATAAATGAATATTTACAGATTGTTAAAGAATTAGTAGCTTCCCAATGTGGCAAGATTCTTAGAACGTCTTTTAAGAATAATTAAGACCTCACCTGCTAGACAAGGGGGCAAATTTACCCCAAGGAAACAAGTTGCACTAATGAGTACAACAAAAAATGAAACGTCAGAGGAAACTGAAATAGCAGCCTCCTGCCATCCTGATGTCTCAATCAATGAAAAATTAATTAGCAGGTTTCCATTTTAAAATGATATCTGGCAAACATCACTCTACAACCTCTCCAAATTTTCCACCAAAACTGTGTGGGAAGATACAGGAAAAGGTGAAAATTCACATAACTAAAAAGGAATGGAAGTCAGCTTGTTACTAGTAAATGGATGGGAAAAATTTTCACTAAGTACAAGGCCCATGCAAATGAACTGAAAAAAAAAAAGTTTTTGGAGACCCATCCACTCTCTCCCTCTCCTAAGTAGTCAGGATAATTGCTGTCTCCCCTTCACCCCCCCATATTCTCCCAACCTCAAACCCTGGTTCAGAGTGTGAGATAAATGCTCACAATAAAAAAAATAAAATGAAAACCAACCAAACAAAAGCACAATAGCTGAGCCTTTTGTTGTGGTGGTGGGGCATTTGAAGCATCCAGAGATAAACCCTACTCCCAACCCTCTCACTTCCTCCTAGTCTTATAGCCACTTAGAACATTCAGGAGGGCAGAGGGAAGACCTCGCCATGGTACCCTGTTACATTCTAGGAGGTGTGGTCATGAAAATGTAAAGCCCCGGGGCGGGCGGAGATCTATAAAACCATGTAGAAACTTCAGCAACCCTCAGTTTGTTTCTTGGAGGGGGGTGGGAGGGAGGGGTGGCTGGGTGATGGACACTGGGGAGGGTATGTGCTATGGTGAGTGCTGTGAATTGTGTAAGACTGATGAATCACAGACCTTTACCCCTGAAACAAATAATACATTATATGCTAATAAAAAAAAGTAATTGAAACTGTTAAAAAAACATGTAGAAATATAGAATGATTTTTGTTCTTTTCCACTCATTCATTCATTCAACATATGCATTTTCAGTTGTTAGCCATTTGTTCAAAGAAACATACAGCAAGATGATGAGAGTAGGAAAAAGCTCCTCTCAAGCTGGCAGAGGGGAAATGGTTTCAGTATGCTAGATATTGGCAAACAGTGGGGTGGAGACAGCTTTATCCTCACTTAAGGATGACTAACAGAAAAAGTTTACATGGAATTTATGGAAAAATACAGCAGAACAAAGGAAACCAAAGGTAGCTTGAAGGCATCACGTAAATTTTACTAACAAGCAGGACACAACGTCTGATAGTGGTTTTGTGTTTTCATTAGGGCATAATAATACAGAGTCTCAATGAAGAGGTACAGAAAGTTACGAGAGAGAAGCACTCCAACTAAAAGACAAGGCTGTGGCATGAGATGAACTGCGAGACTGTTGAGACAAAAGATTGCAGAAAGATTAAGAGCACGACGGCAGGATTAGAACCCACATCTGACAATGGTAATCGCAGAATTAATCCCAGGAACACAAATGAGTGATGGGAGGACAAACTTGGGAAGGTATTCTAGAAGACTGAAGAAAGGATCAATCAGAGAAGGGAAAAAGAGTAAGAGAAGATCATAGACATGGAAGACAGAGAATTGAGATTCAAGGTAAGGATTATGGGTGGCCTGGAAGAAATAAGAATCAAAATGACAGAAGGAAACACTCCTGAGTTGAAAAAATACCCAAGTATGCAGAGAAGAGCTCACTGTCTTATGTGCAAGAGCACGAGATGAGAGCACACTACCCTTCTGGCAAAATGTCTGCTCTTTAAAGATAACAGCAAATCAAACAAATGTCTAAGAGAAGAGAAAACTGTTATACATTAAGGAAAAATTAAGATGTCTTCAGGTGTCTGTTCATCACACCAAGGCAGGAGGCGGTAAAAATCGGCTGCAGGGCTTTGGAGGGAAAGTGATTCTGACCCACAGATGTCATCCCACCAGCAGACATCAGGGTCGGGGTTCTGGAGGTCAGAGAACGCATTCAGCAGTCTATGGTAACAGATTACAGAGTGATTCCATGTGCAGAGTTACATGTGAGGTGAGATTTGAGGCTGGGGATGCAGTTAGAGAAGGCAGGACAGGACTTCTGCCCTCAACTGGCTCTACATGCTAATCGGGGCTGGTGAGGGCATGGGTCCAGCAGGGAGTGGAGCTGCCAGCATGCACTGGTTTGCCTCCTAGGGACTCACCAGACTCCGAAGGGACAGAAAGTAAGAAAATCACAGAAGCATGAAGACAACAGTAGAAAAGAGTAGGGAAGTTAGGGAAGTGAAGCCTGGTAGACATGAAGGCAAGGGAACATGAGCTTCTGAGGCAGGACCTTGTCTGTCTTGCTGACATCCAGAACAATGTGCACGTGTACATGGAGTCTGTCCTCAACAAACAGAGAATATGTGTTCTTTTCAAGCACACCCATGTAATAGTCACAAAAACTGGCCATGTATTGGGTCACAAAGGAAATCCCAACAGATTCCCAACAGCAAAACCACATAAGCCATATTTATTGCTCACAATGCCATGAGGACTAAAAATTAGAGACAATAACAAAGCAAAACAAACCAGAAAGCTATCCACTCTTCTAATTACCTCTTAATTTTGATTAAAATGAGAATCACATTGGAAGTGATAATTTACTTAGAAAAGTTTGACGATGGGCACACTACATATCAAAGCCTGTGGGATGCAAACAAAACTGTATTTGAGGGGAAATTCATTATATATACATGTACATTATCTACATATAATGAATCTATCTATCTATCTATCTATCTATCTATCTATCTATCTATCTATCTACCTGAGCCAGCTTTTCATTTTATTAATCTCAACAGTTTTATTTATTTATTTAATTCTTTTTTAAAAAGATCTTATTTATTTATTTGACAGAGAGAGAGACAGCAAGAGCAGGAACACAGGTGTTTAGGAAGCCAGGAATAGGCAGATGCATCTTTGTTTTGAGAGTATCTACTAAATGTAGAGGAGGCAACATACTTAACCGTGTAGCACTGCAAGCACGTGCCTAAGGACAGCAGCAGGACACAGACCGAGTGCCAATGTCACTACCGCTTTGGGTGTAGCACAGGTTGTCGCCAGGGCCAGACGACGAGCAAGAGAAATCAGTGTAAATCATGGGGAAAACCATAAAAATGTCCTCCATGTGGACAAGATGAGGATCTACCTGGAATAGCTAAGAGAATCATGTGAAAGACTATTAGGACTAAGAATCTATTAGGTGCTAAGTTATAAAATATAAACATAAAATCAATAGTGATCTATACACTATCAGAAACGAATCAGCACGTGTAATAGATAAAAGAGATCTCATCCACAATGTCAACAAAATGTATAACATACTGTAAAACCTGTGAACAACAAAAGTAGGAGAGCTTTGAAAAAAATCTCTACAACTTGAGTGAAAGTAAATAAATGGAGACAAGTATGACACCACTGGATGGGGAGCCTCGATATTATAAAGACATAGATTTTTCCCAAATAGATAAATGCATTTGGAGCAATCTGATCATAACTTAAATTTTTTTTTTCAACTTGAAGAGAAGATTGTAAAAAGTCATTTATATGAGTAAAGGATTGAGAAAAGTTAAGACACTTTATAAAATATCATCAACAAAAAACAACTGTGAAGGGAAGACCATCTACCAGATATCAAAGTATGTTACGAAGTTATTATAATTGAAATAAAGTTGTATTTGTACACAAATGGGACTTCTCCATCCATGGAACAAAATAGAGAGCATAAGGCAACCAGGCTCATGAAATAAAAGAAGATCAATATATATTAAAGGGGGAATCTGAAGCCAGCAAATAAAACATGGATTATTTGCTAACGATTTGGTGACAAACGCTTAATTTGAAAAAATAAGGTTAGATCTTACCACATATCATCCGGAAAAGCAAAGAACAGAGGAACTAAAGGGCTAACTATAAGTTACAGTGCTCAGAATTGTCCCTGCGTGGTGCAAGGTGATAATAAAAAGACTGACTTTTATTGGACTTATTACTGTTTTAAAATTCTCTACAAGACATGCACCCTTACTGCTTGCACCCTGGATGGACGGCTCCCACGCCCGTGCTCCCTGCGGGGGGCCACCGAGAGGCAATCTTTGGCAGGCACTGCGGGGACATGTGCGCTGACATTTCTATCATTAACTGTTAATAGCAAGCGACAGGAGAGTATGGAGAGTAAGAGGCCGATTCTGCTAAAATACAGAACTATATTTCTAAATGTACTATACATATGTGAGTGCACAAATACATACAACTCCAGTTATTTTGGGGGAGATGGCGGGGGTTTAGGTTGTGGTGGGGTAGACTATATCTGTATGTTCACAATTTTTTTTACATGATATTCATTTATTTATATAATTAAAAAGTATGCAAATGGTTAAAAATACATATACATCCCTGTATGTATATGTACACACATATAAGATCTAACCTCATGAAATATATCTAACCTTATAAAATACGTATGTATATATATTTTGTATTATATGCATGTGTGTGTGTGTGTGTGTATATATATATATATATATTTTTTTTTTTTTTTTCTTTGAGAAGAGAACTGCCATCTCAGGAGAGCAAGGAGGGCCTGAGTTAGTGCAGCACCACTGCCACCTACCGGGAGGAGAGGACACTGCCAGGGAGGCAGAAGCAACACACTGGTCCTAGAGCTTTTCTGCTGGCCCCGTCTTCTCTCTATCAAGGCCTTGCAAGATGACCACCAGAAGACAACTTTCAAGCCACCTCACAATAAACAGGAAGCTTCACGCAGCCAGTTGTTGGGGATACACGGCAAGTGAGTCATGCAGAGAACCCTCAAGGATATCCTTTCGGGCAAGTGACCCAAAGTCTCCGTAAAACAGTCTCCACTTGAGCTAGATAACAAGGAGTCATCACTGAGCAGAAGTTTGTATTTCTACTGTACGATCACAACAGTCCCACATGGCAGATTTGTAATGCTCTGCTTTTACAGAGGAAAACACGAGACCTTGGACCAAAGAAAGGATGTTTTCTAGGCAACATATTAGCAGCTTAGGCAGGACTGATGCCCGATTCTGTGACCTGAGGGCTTCCGAGCCCACAGCTATGTTCACGGGGACCTCGTGATCAGGGATCTGGCTGATGCATTCATAGATGGGCATCGTAGCAGACGCTGGTGATGTCCCCCCCGTATCACCTAGAGCTACCCGAGCTGCCTGCAGCCATGGGGGACAGTTTCTGGCTCACTGATCATTTCCCACCGCAGACCTGGGTCTCTCCCTTCTTCTTTGCCTGAAGGATTTCTCAGGCACCACTGCAAACTGGTTGTGTGTGGAGTTGATGCTCCCCTGGGTGGGGCCACTCTGTACCTAAGGCAGATGGGAGACTGTGGATGAACGCTCCTGTCCTCGGGTGGGGGGTGTGTCCCATGTGGTTCTCCGTGGGTCCCTGGTGGGATGGGGCCCCGGTTGTCTATCGCCTACCTCAATAGGCCTTTCTCACTGCTCTGGCTCACTCTTGGGGTTCCTGGGCTCTCCTCCCACCTAAAACCTACATCCAAATCCTTGACTCGGAGGCTGCTTTCGGTGAGACCCAAACTAAGAATGCAGGGCACGGTGGTTGAGTACCACTGGAGATGCAGTGGGGTTCCAGAAGTGGCTGTGGTTTCTCCAGGAGTGTGGAAAGTCAAGTTGACAGCAACGTGAGCCTACAGAAGGCAACCTAACTAGATCTTCCATTAGACTCTCAGTTTCAAACGCAATCCATTGCTTCTATAAGGTCATTCAAAGCAAATGGTGTGTGAGTGCACGTGCGTGTGTGTGTGTGTGTGTGAGAGAGAGAGTGTGTGTGTGTGTGTGTGTGTGTGGGTGCATCTTTCTATGGAGAGAGCCCATAGCTTTTATCATAATCTCAAAGGAGGTTCCTGAACTAAACCATGTGGGCAGAGCCACTGAGGATTCTGAGAGGGGGTGGGAGGTGGCCGAAAGAATCACAGAATGTGAGTAAACTGTGCCCTGAGTTTTCATATTGAAATAACATTTACTGTGTCTAGGACAGAGCTTAGTTCATTCTAAACATTATCTTATTCACTCATCGCATCATTCTTTGAAGGGGGTTGTAATAGTATCTACATTTACAGACCTGAGCCCTTGCCCAGGTCACACAGCTGGATTTGAAGTCAGGCAGCCTGACTCTAAACCCCATCTCCTTAACCCTGAGCCAATGGCCCTCCAGCTTTAGGACAGCAGAATCCCTAGGAGAGCTGGTGACCACACATGCCCGGACCCCATCCCCAGAGTTTCTGAGCAGGCAGGGCCTGAGAATGTGTATTTCTAACTTGTTCCCTAGCGGTGCTGCAGTTGCTGTCCTGGGGGCCACATCGCAAACCCACGTGGAACCGTAAGAAGCTCTCGTCTCCAGAGAGGAGATCATGGAGCCCTAAAGAGGGGATGTGAGCTGTTAGGCCACTCAGCTACTTAGCAGCAAACCAAGATGAGAATCTGGGTCTGTGATTTCGAAACCTTTCCACACCACTCACGCTTGGAGGAGGGCACATCCTGCTGAAAACTGTGCACCAGTCTGATTACCTGATGTATGTCCAGCCCCTGGGAACCGGCGTTGGGAGAAGACAATTCCTCACTTGGCTCCTCTGAGCCCATGCGGGCCCTTCCCCACCTCCTGGCCTTCCGGTCCGCAGCGTGGGGGGCCTGCTCAGGCTCGCTGCTGTCTGAGGTCTCCCTGCTGGCTGCCTGGGGGTTGAAGTTCACATCCAGCTCTCCCTGCAGGCGCCTCTTCTCTGTTGTGGGGTCCCTGGGGGCCTTCCTCTGCAACCAGGACAGTCTGGCCCGGTGCCCAACTTCCCGGGAAGAGCCTGCAGAGGAGGTCTCTGAGTCGGAGCACATGGCCTCGGGGTTCGGGGAGAGCCCGGAGTTGGTGGTTGAGGGGCCTTGGTCTGAGCCCTGGGCCTGTGTGGGCTCCTGGGGGTTCCTGGGCTGGGGGTTCCTGGGCCGGCCTCGGGGCCGTGGGCACAGTGTGCTCAAGGCCTCGCTCCAGTCAAAGTCCTCCTCACTGTCAGAGCCCATCTCGTCGTAGGCAGAGGCCGTGCTGGAGGCCGCCTCCAGGGCCTGGAACGTGCCATTCTTAGGTTTGGCCAGCAGGTGGGTGTGTGGCAGAGTACCATCCTTCAGGGCCACCCAGTTCCCATCTGGGCTCTGCAAAACCTCGGCCAAGTCTGTGGGGGAAGGGGAGGGAGAAAGAAACCAAACAGGGCTGTTATCACCTGACAGCAAGGTGCGGCTGCCATCTGCATCTTCCCCACCGCTGGCTTGGGGTCCTGGGGAGCAGCTGACTCTGGGAAGTCCAAAAGGGCACCTCTTTAGGAGGCAGAATTGAAGGTCCCCAAGAAGTCCCTTGAGGCTTTGCAGGCCCCAGTGCTTCAGACATGAGGAGACACTCAGAGATCTGGCTCCTAGTGCACCTCTGCTTGGGTAGATGGTCACCTCGGCCTCAGAATGGCCCCTCTCCTACCCTGGGCTGGCTGGGGTGGAGAAGGGTGGGGAGGGCTACTGTTGGCAGCCCCTGGTCTGGCTTTTTGCCCTTGGGCCATGGTTTTCTGTGTTGGATGGGAGATGACTCTGTCACCTGCCCTGGCCTCCCTCAAGGTTAACACACTCTGCACTTGGCACTTCTACAGATCTCACCCACAATGGCCTTGTGAGATGGCAGGGTGAAATAAGATATATGTGTACACACACACACACACACACACGCATACACACCAGACTCTGCCCCCAGGTCCTGCTAATATTTGGTCTTTGACCCCATTTCCTGACACAGGGCTCCTAAATTAAATCCCCTGTAATTTCCTGGGTGGTGGGAGCATCTTTAGATCTAAGGAGGCGGCTCTGGGTGGCTTCAGGATGGGACTGGCCACCAGAAAGACCAAGCCATGATTAGAAATTTAGAACTTTGAGCTCTACCTCCATCTCTGGAGAAGGAAGAAGGGCGGGAAAATGAGTTAATAATTGACTGTGGCTACGTGATGAAGCCTCCATAAATGTCCGCAAAGTCTGGGGTTCCGAGAGCTTCCTGGCTGGCACATCCACATGCCTAGAGAGGCACCCCAGCTCCTCGGTGCTCAGGAGCCTCCAGGGCCTCACCCCGTGAACCTCTTCATCTGGCTGTTCATCTGTATCCTCTGTTATATAATAAACTGGTGAACATAAGTGTTTCCCTGAGTTCTGTGAGCTGAGCTGCTCCAGAAAACTACTGAGCCTGAGGAGGGGGCCGTGAAGAGCCAGTTGGTCAGAAGTCAAAGTGATGACCTGGGACATGAGCCAGGTAGTCCTGAGCCCTTGACCGTGGGATTGGGAGCTAACTGCAGGGAGACAGGGTCAGCACGGAACTGGAGGGTACCCGGCTGGTGTCAGAGAATTGGTGGGTATGGAAAAACCCCACACATCTGGTCCCAGAAGCGTTCTGTGTGAGTAGCGGGGGAGTGACAGTGTTTATTCCTGCTCAGCACGTAAGTTTATTTTCAACTCAAGGCACATGCCTCATTCTGGAAAGGACATGAGGGAGAAAGAGGTTGGTAGTTCCAATCTTCTCTGACAGATGGGGAGACAAAGGTGAGCAAAGTTAGTAACTTGTCGAAGGTCACAGAGCCCATAACTGGTCAAGCAGGGATGAGGTGCATCTCCATCCAAAGCCAAGACAGCTCTGGCTTATAGAGTGTGCTGTGGAAGCCAATCAAGGCACTGACCAAGGGCAGGCTGGAGTGGTTCTCAGTGTGGGGTCATGGTCAGGGTTGGCCTATGCTGGGCTCACTTTTGCCCAGAGCATCTGTGATGGCGGGTGGCTGGGCCCCAAGGGTTGATCTCCATGCCAGGGGGTGAAAGTTGCTTTGTCTTATTTTGGTGGAAGCCAAATAGGAGAGTGTGCCTGGGGCATGAGTAGGACGGCACGGTGCTCCTCAGCCCTGAGTACCTGGCACAGCCCCCTGGCCTGGGGCACAGCAGCTGCCAACAGAAGCTGTGTTCCGGTATTAGGAACCTTACAGGACTACCTGGGGATTGGGTGATGAGGACGGCGGGGCTTTGGAGGAGACGCACTTGTGTGTGGACACCAGCTTCTGGGCTTGAGGGCTCCCCAGCTCTGCTGTGCTGGGACACTGAGGCTGCGTCCTGCCAGATGCCATTTCAAACACAGATTTCCTACCAACTAAGTGAGTACTGTTTCGTGTAATGAAATTAAAGTTATCGGTGTTTCACAGTGTTGTCCACAGAGCGTTGTACTTGCCAGGACTGCTGAAGAACCACAGCCTTCAGGGAACTCAGATGTTGGTTGAACACATTTTCAGCTCAGAGACCCAGTGGCACTTAAGCTGACTGCAGCTCAGGCTGGCGGGACATCCGCGTTCCCTTTTGTCTTGAGTCAGAAGGTGGGGCTTCTTCTCCCCCAGGGGGATTCTGGGCCCAGTGGGGGCTGATTTAAGCATTGTCTTCCTGGAAGCCTGAGGACCTGAGGGCCTGGGTCCTGCCTTTCCCTGGCTGCTCCCTCTATCCTTGGGGTCTGGCCCTACCACCATCTCCACATGGCAAAGCTCCAGTGACCTCTCAGAGACCTCACCTGCTTGGTTCCCCTTTTCCTAGAGCACTTTCTTGCCTCCCTGCCCAGATATGGCCTCCTTCCCTGAGTCCTCCTGCTGTGACAGCCTGTCTGGCTCATTCCATGACCCAGTCTGGGTTCTGGCTGATCATGCACATGGCTGAGCCCTCCTCCCGAGGATGACAAGGTCCCTCTGGCAGGGGCTGGGTCTCAGCAACCTCTCCAGCCTGCTCCGTCCCAGGGCCAGCTGGTGCAGAGGGAAGAGCAGAGGCTGTGGAGTCAGGAGGCCCGGGTGGAAAGCTCGGGGAGCTTCTCAGCCTCTGTACTCTCTTTGGCGAGAGGGGCACAGCTAAGCCCTCCCTGGCTCCGTGTGGGGATTAAATGAGGTGACACCCATCAAGTGTGTTACATGTGCCTGCTCAGAGCGGGAGATGAGTTCTTAATAGCGCTTTCACCCTTACCCATCCCTGGGCTGCTTTAGGGCAGGGAGAAGAACAAGAACTTTGGATTCAGGAGGATCCAGGGCTGAGCCCCAGCTGTTGTGATTCCTGGCAGGGGACCTTGGTCAAAGAGCACCTCTGAGCCTGTTTCCTGACCTAAAGGTGGGGACAGTGTGACCCTCCGTGGCTGTGAGAGGATTTTTATAAGACGACATACGTAAAGCCTCGATCATCCTGTCTGCTACCCCTCAGCCTTCTTACCCTCTGCCTGTTGAGTTGGCTTCTACTATTATTTCCCCCTGACTACAGATCAGCACCATGTACTCCATACATAGGTATATGTATCTATCGGTCCTGTAGTTACTATTGTGTACCACACAACCCTGCTTTCATCGGCCGTGGAAACATTCAGAAGAGAGCCTAATGAAGGTGTTATTACCATTTACATGTAACGGGCTCTGCCTGTTGTGGTGGTAATGGCCGGTCTTCTGGGGAAAAGGGTTTCTATATTGCCTGCATTTTCCCAATGCCATGTCCCAATCTCATGGGTCAGGTGGTGCTGAAGGCAGGGACCAAAGAGCCCACCTGGGTTTCTCCAGAAATACGCAGGCTCTCTCTCCGAGAGGCTATTAATGGCCAGTAAGTGGTGATTTTGATTTCCCCTGTAGCAGGCGCTGTGGATGGCTTCGGCATACACCCTCTGGGCTTCCAACTCCCAGCACTTGGCGATTCTTGGCCTGAGGTGAGCTCTGGTTACCGGAGGCTGCTTGGCTGCCCCAGGGGTGAGGGGCCATCACAGCCTCCGGGAGCAGCCCTCAACCAGTGGCAGGGGAAGCTGGTGGATTAGTAGCCCCACTCCCTTGCCTGCTGCCCAGGAGAGTGTTCTACCCTGGTTCTTACTGTTCCCCAGTGGGGATGAGCTCCAGTCCAGCTCCATAAGGAGTCATTTGCTTGCCTTGCCTTCCCTTCCCTGTCTTATGTCCCCTCCCCTCTCTGTGTTTCCTGAGCTCACCTCCAAATAAACCACAGGTCCTCAGATCTTTCTATTAGAGTCTGCACACAGAGACAGTCCCACGATGCAAAGCTGACTCAGCCCTGGCTGTGGAATAGGTTCACTCTGAGGGGAGAGGTGTGCTCCCCCCTCCCCCCCGGGCCCTATACTTAGTTGCTAAGTCAGCTCTCTGGCTGGGCTTCAGAGACCCAACTCACACGCTGCTTCTCAAGGGCACATCCTTGGCCTTCTTTCCTTAAGAAGCTAGGCTACTCTGTTCTCTGGGCTTTGCCAAAAAGCTCTCATTTTTGAAGACTTAAACTATACTATAGTTAATTTTCTTGGTTGTCTACCCCCATCCCCCTTGCCCTGGGGCCATGGGAGGAAGCCACAGCGGGAAAGCCCCCGTGAATGCCACTCTGTGCCGGCTCCTGGGCTGACTGTGTTGTAAACGTGGTCCTGGTCATGCACCTGCCTTCGACACCTGCTACGTGGAGGGCAAGGATTCAGTCCACCACTGGCCCCTCTCTGCTGCCTTTTACAGTCCCAGTTCATCATGGTCCTCTGAGGAAGCTAGAAGCTGACCAATTTTCGTCTCTGCAAAAGCATAGCGGGCTCCCTGAATGCCCACTCCTGTGAAATCCTGGTTGTCAAGCTACATGGTCGGAACTGCTCAAAGCTGTACCTGGCCTCCACCACCACACTCTCTTAGTCCTCTGGGAATATCCACTGGGGACCCTGTGCCCGTCCGTTCTCTCCTTTGTCCAAATTCTTTTTCTTTCGTGACTGTGCGGACAACCACCTGTCAGCAACTGCAGAGAAGGGGCTGTCCCCTGATTGCTATTTCCCAGCACCGAGCACGTGCTGTGCACACAGTAGATGCTCAGTCAAGGTCTATCAAGTGGAAATGTGTTTGGGGAGACATCCATTGACTGCTGTAAGCTCTGTGGAGGCTCAAAGTGGACCTGCTGTGGTTTACTCAGCCCACAGTGTCCCTCCAGCTGACCCCGTGAATTAACAGGCTCTGGAAGCAATTAACAGGCTCTGGAAGCAACCTTTCCCCTGGGGCATAAACAGAACTGCGGAAAATAGCCCAGTGGCCATTAACCCAAGATGACCTCCACCTCTGGGTCTCCTCTCTTCTACATTTCTGCTCTTCTGAGACTGGGTAATGCCCCTGGGAATAATCTGCTTCCCGCTAAACAGTTCAGACACCCCTCAAGACTTGTGGGGTTGGCCTGGACATTTTAGCATGTCAAGGCCAAGCATTCCTTAGAAAAACCAGAGGTTTTCTATACAAGTGTTTTATAGTTTTGTAATTTTAAATCTCCATCCTTAGAGATGCATGGATTTTTGAGAAGAGTGTGAAATCTTTTCTGTGTGTGCTATTATTGAACTAAATTTTATGTTTTCATACAACTGATAAATTATATGTGGGTGCTTTATTTTACAGAATATCAGGTAAAAAGAAATCATGTTTTGAAGATCAAAATCCTTTCCAACTTTATTTGGAATGCTCCTAATTCAGCAGGGAACTATTTTGGGAGATGGAGTGTTTTCCAGAAGTTTTTATAATCTCCTCTAAACTTCTCAGTGTGTAAGTGTGAATTTTGAAAGGCTATTTGTTGGGGTGTTATTTGTTTGTTTTTATGGAGGGGGGATACTTATTATCATGCAGTAGTTGAAAAAACCTGCAAATTGGAGCCATGATGTTTGCGTTTGGCCCCATTAACGGAGGGATCTTGAACAAGTCATTCACCCTCATTGTCCCTCAAGGTTCTTATCTGCCACACAAGAGGATGGAATGCTTAGCTGCGCTGTTGGAGGAATGAATAAAATAGTGCCTGCAGATGGACCCTGTACATGGTAAAGTGATTTTTAAAGGGTAGTTATTATTGTTTATTGAAGATAAGCATATGCCCTGTGGAATTTTAGAGTCCCCTCTCTGTGGGAACTTTCAGTCTCTGGTGAGAGATAAAGGAAGAAAGACTATGAATGAATGAACAGATATGCTGGGCAGCAGGAAGAAAGGAAAGAAAAGCTTATTTAGAATGGAAAAATGCACTTCAAAAACATAAACCCAAACCATATACATAAATGGGGAACATTTCCTGTGCTCCCAGAATCTCTGCAGATTCTACCGATGGGTTCTACTAAAAGGTTCACATGGAAATGATCTCTTTTGGGGAATTTTTAGAATGACTGTTAAAAGCATTGCATGGTTTGTGGTTCTTTGCACCGTGAGAACAATGGAATTTGTTTCAATAGCTGTTAGTTCAATCTTTTCCCTTAGCGAGTAGAAACGACAGTACAATCTTTAAAAGCATATTTCTAAGATGAATATTTTGCTGCTAATTTTTGTGGTTGTTGTTCAGAAAAGGATTCTAGATCTGACATACAATGGGAGTTGAGAATCCTTTCGTGGTTTCTTCTTGTGAGAACAATGCGCCTAGCTTCCGTTACGTGCAGCCAGGTGAGGAAAGAACAGACCTGTGCCAGAGTGAAGTGAGCATCTTGACTTAGACAGTCAGTCATGGAGCCCAAGAGACCTAGGTGGCCTGAGCAGGGGGCCTCACGGCCCCCGGCTGTTACCCACGTGGTTGCAAGCACCTCACAGCCCTCGGATGTGTGACTTTGGGAAAGCGACTCGGCTAATTTGAGCATCTTCATTGTGAAGGATTACATGACTTGCCAGGCTTATAATGGACTGCATTGTGGATGTTGAGTCTCTGGTGAGGTGAGCTCAAGTGCTCTATGCAGGGGCGGGACATTCGAGGAGAAGGAGCGGGCAGAAGCAGCAGCATGCCATCCTCAGGCGTCGTGGGGATGACAGCTGTCCATCAAAGACTCGTGTGCCCCGCCCCTCTCATGGCAGAGCTGTGTTGCTGGGATGCGCCCACCCAGGACATCTGCCAGGCCCTCTGCATTGAAGTGGGGCTGTGTGACTGGTTCTTGCCTGTGGTCTGGGAGTGAAAGTGGTGTGGGCCATGTCCCTGCTGAGGTGGTTAGGAAGCAGGTGCCCTGACTTCTTTGTTCTCTCTTCCTCCATCTGCTGGCTGATATGAATGACCCAGCAGAAGGCTCGGAGGCCGTGGAGGACCACAGAGCCTCGGGCCTCCGAAGGCCTCCCACAGCCAGGACATTGCATTGCACTGGTGTGTGATGAGAACTTAAACTATTATGTTAAGCCACCTAAATGTTTGGTTTGTTTGTTATAGGAGCGAGTATTACCCTAACTACCATGTCAGGTTTCAAAAAGGACCCTCTTAAAACCAACCCTTGCTGGGACCCAAATCCTTCTGAACACTGAAATACCCTGCTAGGTTGGATTAGCGTTTCTGGTCCGCATGAGATACATTCTCCTGGTCCACGTGGAATTGGAAGCTGAAAGGTGGCACGCAGCCGAGACATTTTAACACCCTGGCCCCGGAGCCCCCCACTGTCCCATGGGTCTCAGCTGGAAGACTGCACAGTGGAAAACACTACCACGTTATACGTGTGTGCTGCGCTAGAGGCCTTGTGACCCTGTGGCTCAGCTGCCCCAAGCGGGCCCACACTAACTCGGGCTGAGGGAGGGAGGAGAGGCTGAGTGGGAAGAAGCCTCCAGACAGCACTCCTGGGACCCACAGACCAAGCAGATGCTGCTTAAAAACCGTTACTTGTCTCGTCCAGCCTGTCGGTGCTCCTCCAGCTGGGCAAGGCGGCCTCCTCCCGCGGCCTCAACGCAGCCTCCAGGGAAGGGGTCTTCGGGGCGTCCTCTCTGGGGAGTGAGGACGAAGACTGGGACTGCTGCGGAGAGAAAAGAGGGGAAGAGGGTGGACTGAGGGGCACAGTCACTGGGAGGGATGCCTTCCGCTTTCTGGTAGACGACACAGCGTGGAGAAGGCATGTTTGACGGTGTTGGCTCTTCCCGAGCTGAGCCTTAAAAGCTGCAAATCAGGGGCGCCTGGGTGGCTCAGTCGTTAAGCGTCTGCCTTCGGCTCAGGTCATGATCCCGGGGTCCTGGGATCGAGCCCTGCGTCGGGCTCCCTGCTCGGCGGGAAGCCTGCTTCTCCCTCTCCCACTCCCCCTGCTTGTGTTCCCTCTCTCCCTGTGTCTCTCTCTGTCAAATAAATAAATAAAATCTTTAAAAAAAAAAAAAGCTGCAAATCAGTGTATAACTCTGTATCAGCACCAACGGTGCCCCGTCAATGCCACTGCAAGCTGGCCAGGCCCGCCCGAAAGCGGCACAGACGTAGTGGGGAGTGGCTGCTGACAGCCTTCAATCCAGCCATCCTCCCAGCAACATGTCTTAGGCCAACTGTGCTCAAAAAGGAAAGCATCTTCCCCCGGAAGACCTCCAAACCCGAGTCAGGGCAGCCCAGACAGAAAGTTCCAGCGCAATGTCAAAGCCACAACGGATTTGTGAGCCAAGTATGGCCCATCCACAAACCTACCCCTATTGCAACACATTCCCATTTAGCGTCTGAATTAAAGAAGGGAAAAAACTGTTACCTAAGAAGTGGTGGAGGAGTGATTTCAAAGGACGCAGGAGACATGTTTGAATTGTATCACACATACATGTCACGACATACACACAAACATATGTATGTTACGAATGTTACAAAGAATTTGAAGCTCGGAGGTTAGAGTTTCATCAAACAGGAAGAGGCCAGATGACTTAATTCCCTGAGAGGTGTGGAAACTTAGCCTTGCCCCGCGCACAGTAAATGCATAACAAGTGGGAGCTTTAAAAATGAAAATGACAATGACAATGAAAAAGAGCAACACCAGCGTCAGGATGTTTGGGTGACAACACTGAGCCTCATGGCTGGAATTTGGGGAGCAGATGATGCACCCTGAAGGATGGTTGACCAGGTTGAGAAAAAACACAAGAGATAGCTGAAGATCAAGGTCTGGCATCCCCATTATTGCAGGCCAGACCAGGACCCAGGAGCCCTCAAATATAGGCCCTCTGGCACACTTTTTTTGGAGAGGGTGGTACATGTGAGTTCTGGTTCAGACAGAGTTATAGCGAACTGTTTCTACTTCCCCCCACAGACAGGAGGCTGATCTAGGAGGAAGATGGGTTTGCAGAATAAATATGGAACCTCTAAGATGTGTACCCAGGGTCACAGTGTGCCTCTCACCCTTGTGACTAGAGAATAGAGATGAGAGGCCTCCAGACCTGCCTTTCCATACAGCACTCACAGGTTCACACGGCCCCGGGGCAGACAAGCTCTTCCCATCTTACCAATTCCGTAAGATTCTCTGTGCATTCAGTTCACATAAGCCTTGGCTCATGGGAAATGCCCTACCCCGAGTTGGGCTGGGGGTACTGGGCTTCCTCTATGCTTACTTGTGCTTTTTTGCACTCTATTGCACAATCTGGTTTTTGCCAAGAAACTGTGCAATTGAGGGCGGTTAATGGCCTGTTAATGGCAGCACAGTAACTGGTACAGAACTGGGAATTAGTGCACATTTGTGGTGGAGTGAATGTGATTTGGGGTGGGCTACAGGATGGGTTTTCAGGAGTGCCTGATTTTTTTTTCCCTCCACTAACTTCTTGGATAAAATTGAAGAGCAAGAGAAAGAAATAAGAAGCAGCTCACCATCATCCTCACTTACATCATGGAGGGCAAGGTCTAATTTGGAGGACAGCCAAGCTAACACACACACATCAAGCGGATTTCAGCTGAGTGCCACTCCCTTTATTCCAAGGGCAAGAAAGCCTGGACCCTGACCCTCGTGTCCTGAAAACCAAGGGTTTCATGGGGATAGATATTCAGGGAGCCATCTATGATTTTGCTAAATCCTTAACAGATGATGAGCAGCTGGGAACAGAGATCAAATCTGACGGTCAAGTGAAGTTACTAAAAAATGAAGAAAAAAATTCTTCTATGGCAAACTCCTGGGTACTCAGGGAACATACCCCTGACACGCATCCCACTGTGGTCTGGTAAGAAGTCTCCCTTTCTATGTGATCCCACACATAATTCCATATACTCTGTTACAGCCCTACTACAACTTGTCAGCTCTTCCAAAGACTGTGAGCTCCTTGAAGGCAGGAATGGTCTTTTGGGTGTGCTCCTTGGTTGCCTGCTTGTGATTGAATTTACAGGACTTTAGACAGAGGTCTGGCCCTTAGGGAGCAGATAATCTATTGCCAGGTGCCGTATGGAGCCATTTTCTATGCCCTGACTTGCCTTTTTTTTAAATTTATCTGCCAGTTTCTCACTATAAATCACTGAATACATGTTTACAAAAGGGTAAAAATGATATTTAATGTTTCATTTTACAGTGGGTCACCTGGTATTTTATATTTGTCTGTATGTGTCTGTAAGAGGTAGCTTGGGTCCATTTTTATGAGACAAAAATGCTCCCCATCTACAAAAGCCAACACCAAGAAATGAAAAGTCCCTCTGGTTCTAACACGGAAGATGGAATCTGTGTTCTTTGTGAGAGAGTTGGGGGCGCCAGACTTTTATATTCGATTTCGGGCAAGCCATTGTTTCGCACTAGAAGAAAACTATACCCTGACGATCACAAAAGATCCCAAGATCTGGCTTCGATAGGTCTCAGGACACTGCTGGCCCAGTCTCCAACCAGGCTGGAGACTGGTTCTGAGGGTGGAAAACTAGGTTCTGAGAGTCAGACCTCGTTTTTTGCCACAAATTCACTGCAATAAACATATTTCCCAGCAGATGGCGCCATGACAACGTGTTTACTCACCAGTTCAACCTCAACGGCTCCTGGGAAGTGATGGGATTATTGAGTCATTTATTTGCTCGTGACCCTAGCTGGGCCTTTGTGCCCACTCTTTTCATTCTCACCCACGACCTCTGCTTTCCTTCCCTTCCTCTTACCCACCCTAGTGCCCACGGAAGAAGCAGGGCTGATAATATCAGGAAGGGCTGCGTCGGCACGTCTATACAGGGAGGGCCGGGAATGGTGGGTCCAGGAATGTCAGAGTGCCAGCAGAGTCTTGCAGGACTTGAACTTGAGGATCTGAGCTTTGAAACAGGCCAGCCTCAACTCTTCGGGCACTAATGGGCGGTGTGGGAGGCAGTGGGTCAATACCAGCGCTTCCTCCTGCACTTGCGGTGTGTGTGGGGGGGGAGACTTCAACTCTTCTGCGCCTCAGTTTCCTCATGTAAAAGGATCAGTGTCATGCCTGGTGCATAAAAAGCACTCAGTGAGCATTAGTCAAAATAAGAGTATTTATTACACTCTACCGCTGAGCCAGGGCAACATACGCATCCTCTCCCTTGACCTGATAGAGTGCACATGAGGAAACTGAGGCAGGGGTTGAATAACTTGCCCAAGTACATGGCTGGCCAGGGGGCAGAGGCAGGGTCTGAGCTGGGGTCTGTCTGGCCCCAAGCTGATGCGATTCCATGCCTTCTCCATGCTGTGCTGAGCCCGCGCTGGATCCTGGGAACACTGCCCTCCTGGCTAACCTGCTCCGGCCCAGCAGGACTTGCCATGTGAACCAGCCAGCTCTGATGTTCTGGGCAAAACCCACAGCATGATCTGTGAGACCTTGCTCCGTAGGCGCTGCCTACGCCGTGTGGGCAGCAGCAGGACGTGCTCCCTACATCTCCTGGAATGGTCTACGGTCGCTGTGATGGCTGGGACTATCAGCACGGCCAACAGGGCAGGCTCCCTGAGCCACTGACCATGGCTTCAAAATGGTCTTTCCTCGCAAGGAGGCTATTCCATAAAACAGGGAGAGGATGAATGACAACGGAGACAAAGCTTTGCTTTGTATTTTTAGGGTCAGGCATAGACACTAAATTCAACCCAATAATTATAAATAATGAAAAATACTTTAGGTCTATCTTGTAGTCACTCAAAGGAGAGAGCAAATAGGAGGGAAGAACGGACAGAAACACAAGAGAAAAGGCTGAGAAAAATAGAGAGGGATAGAGGAGGGACAGAGAGATGCCTCTTGGTCACCAGCCACATCCTAAGAGCCTGGCCCCTGCTGTCATCATGGTTATTATCAATAGGATCACCAAGTTATTACGAAGACGACTTTGGATATATACACGCCCAAAGAGACAGGCATTAAATGAATTACAAGCCCTGCACTGTAGGCTTTTAGGATATTGCATCTTAAGGCTTTGAAAGCTGGATGGCACTGACCCCCCCGCCCCCCTTCTGGCGGAGAACAACACAATAAGGGAGGAAATTAAAAAGAGAACAATCACATTCAAGTTTCTTTCAAGAGGACAGACGAGAACTCCTGTCTGCACGGGGATGGATTGAGTTTGGGTTTCGCAGTTACACGCAAGTAGCAGGGCCTGCAGTGTTCTGGGTTTCTGCATGTTATGCCCCAGGCCAGAGGGGTCCAGGTTGTTGGGAAAAAGGGGGAGGAAAAGGGGGAGGCATTGCCTGGAGGCCACAAGGTTACGGCCTCCACAGTCTGGAGGTCAGGGAACTCGCCTCAAGATAGAAAGAGGCTATCCTTAAGCCTGAAGCTCGTTGGCCTCACCCGGGCAGATTTGGGTCAAGTGCACAGATGCCCAGGCTCGACTCCAGACCCCATGCGTCGGAACCCCTGGAGTGGGGCTCTGGTGATGAGGCAGATGAGCATCCAGGGGGGAGACCAGCTGGTCAAAAGATGGGAGGGCCACCTTCCGTGAAGTCCCCAAGAACCAAGACTTGGCCTGCTGCTTCGTGTCCAGGCTCTGGCCGGTGATGAGGCACATTTCTGCATTTATGCCTTCTGCTTATCACACCAATGCTGTGCAATAAAACTTTCTGGGGTGATGGAAATGTTCTGCACTGTCTAATACAGTAGCTGCCAGCCAGAGGTGCTACTGAGCACTTGAAATATGGCCAGTGTGATAGAAGACTGGATTTGAAACTTTATTTCATTTTAATTAATTTAAATTTGAATAGTCACTTGTGTCTTATGGCCACTGCATTGGAGAGTGCAGCCCTAGGCCTGAGAGATCACTGAGTCTGCTGATCTCATTTTATAGAGGAAGAAACTAGATCAAGTGTTTTGGAAGAGGAGAAAGGTATTCAACTCCCAGCGCCACCAATCACAAGCTGTGGGGCCTTAGGCAACTTACGGTAAAGCTTTAGCCTCAGTTTTCTCATCTATAAAATGGGTCCAATAATATGCGCATCTGCACCTTACGATGAGGAGTAAAAGAAATAACATGAGATGGGCAAACATAGTGCCTGCCCCTTAACCGGTCCTTGTTCCTGTCCCTTCCCCACATGGCCTCATGTGCAGCTGGAACTGCAGTCATCATGCTGCACGACTCAGGGGGCACCGCTCACACTGGGTTCTAGGTCAATGGTTGTGCAATATGGCGGCCTTGGCCAGGGTCAGTCCCCCTTAGGCCCTAACTCCGGGATGTGGTGCTAGCACAGACTCTTTCACCACAGGGTACTGGGGCCAAGTGCAGGCCAGGGGTGGGGAGAAAGCACGGGCTTAGCCCCCAAGGGTGAGACACTGCATGGAGCATTGGAGAGGATGACCCTTGTGCCCCGGATGTACCACCTCTTGAGGCCCCGGGCTGGCCCTGCCATGGTGCTGGTCAGAGGGAAAGGACTTGGGTCCTGACCAAGGGAAGTCAGGCTGGGGTCTGTCCAGGGGTCAAGACCCAGGTGTAGCATCAAATGGAATTCTGAAGACAAGAGAGATAAGGACGAAGGGAGGAAGGCATGAGACATGGGGGGGAAGTGGTGGGTCAGGGGCATCAGGAGGGATCCAGTCCTTTCCTGAAGGCCCTCTCAGGGTCCTGGGCTGGCCAGCTTGTCCTGGCCAGAAAATAGCCTTTCTAAACAGCTAACTAAGCAAGAATTGGTGGTTTCTTATCACTGAGCGCTGGGTAAGGAACAGACTCTCCTTCCAGATAATGTTTTTTTTTTTTTTTTTAAATTTTATTTATTTATTTGATAGAGACACAGCGAGAGAGGGAACACAATCAGGGGGAGTGGGAGAGGGAGAAGCAGGCTTCCTGCTGAGCAGGGAGCCCGATGTGGGGCTCGATCCCAGGACCCTGGGACCATGACCTGAGCCGAAGGCAGACGCTTAACGACTGAGCCACCCAGGCGCCCCCAGATAATGTTTTTTAAGAGCTCTCATCACACGGCTGTCTTTAAACCAAACCAGGAGCTACAAATGGCCTTCACAAAGGTGTGGATCCCAGTGTTTTGTTGAGACCTTAATCCATACAGTTTCCTTCCTTCACAGGTATCCTGGAAGCCAGAGGGGAAGGGTTCAAGTCCAGGCCATGACTAAATCCCCACAAATCAATGTTCTGCTATCAGGTGGTCATGACCCTGTATTGAGGAATAGTTGCCATATGCCCAGCGTTGAGCTGGCCCATTGCCAGAACATACGTGGCCACTGACAATGGGGGGCTAATGATACTGGCTGCTCAAAAGGGCAAACTGTGCCAGGGCCCAGCTGGATGCTGGATTTCTCTTTATGCCTAGATTCAGGCTGCTTTATTTGCGGCAGCTCCCATGAGTACAAGCCTGAGTGGAGAAAGACAAAGCATTCACGTCTCCCTGACTGATAACGTTGACGAAAATATGCTGTTTACATATTGCAAATCACAGCGTAGGGAGAACTCACGAAGAGAGGCCAGGAGGGGACTTCTTTGATCAAACATCAAAGTTAAGGATGAAGGTATTAGTAATAGGAGCCAGCGGATGATCTTGTCCCCTCTGTAAGGTGCCAGGCCCTATGATCTGGGTGGTTAAAGTGTTATTTGAAGGGTGTATCAATGGCCTTTCTGGGCTTTTCTCAAACTACAGCCTCAAGGATCTCTCCCACCCTCTCCTACATAGGCAGATTCAAGCCCAGGGAAGGTGGACATAGCTTGCAAAGCACTGTATACCAGAGATTCCAACGATGCCTACAGTGGGAGAGGGACTTCCATTAGGCCTTATTCTATATCAAAATCTAGAAATAAATCATATTCTGCCATTTGCTTCAGGATAAGTAAGAAATGCATCCGTTCTCTCTCCATTGATGTTGAAGCCAAAGTGATAATTGGGGTGTGCAGGAGGCAGGCATTTGGCAAAAGAGATTTTCTGGTGAGAAAAGGAAACCCTGAGAGGGCTTGTTTTAGCAAAGCGAATGGGAATCCCGTGCAACCCTGACCTGCGCCCCTGGCGTGCCTGCGTTCCAGGTGGACTAGGGTCTCTCCAGCCTCCCGAGGGGCTGAGTGGGAGGTGCCCCTGGGAAGCATCACAGCTGCTTATTTTAAGCTGCTCTCGGCCAGTGCTTGACAAAGGGGTGTGCAGGAAGCACCTTGCTGTCCTCCTGTGGAAAGGGGGGCCTGCTGCTGCTGTGCCCACTGTTCGGACTCGTTCTAGAGCCCACTGTCCCACGTCTCCAGTGACACACAGAGTGTCTCCAGCCTCGATGACGTGGCAGGAATACTGTTTCTAGGTTGAACCATAAGCATGACAAGGAGCCCCCCTGAACATCTGGTGGGAAAACAGGCATTTCCTATCCGAGAGCTTCCCCATGACACAGGAGACAGGAGCAGAGCGGAGGAAATGCTCGGAGCCGGGAGACCTGGGTTCTGGTCCTGCCCCACCCCTCAACTTAGTTCCAGTGGCTCAGGCTAGGGCGGCCTCAGTTTACTGCTCTGTAAAATGCGGAGAATGCAGGATGCCCTCACGTGGATCTAACGAAATAATATGTGTGAACTCCCTGTGCACAGAAAGTCTACATAGAGAAGTATTGGTCATATGCCGAGCCTGGGGGGATTCGCACCTCCTAGAGCCCCCCAGATCTGGCTCTTTCGGAAAATGCCTCTGAAGGACTCCCCGGAAACAGGGCGACACCGTGGATGCAGCCTGCGCTCTCAGTGGCAGGAATGGGTTCGTGAAACCTCTGAATGACAAGCTATTTGAAGGTCATGGGTTTCTCCCTCCTCTGATTTAAAAATGCCTGTTGACACCTTTATTTTTCCTAAATGGGTCTCGGCCTCCATATCCTCAGAAGCCTGTCTGTGTTTACTCCCCTGGTCCCCTCTGGCCCCTCCCAGCCCCCATCACACACACACTTTCCCTGTGTCTCACCCCGCCCCCCTTCAGGTACCTTTACCCTGTTGGCTGGACACACGAGTCAACTACAGATGGTCGAGAGTGGTGACCCCACATCTGCAGGGTACCGGCTCTGACCTGCACCTGGGCAGGACACCTGTGCGGGGTGGGGGAGGTGGGTGCTGCTTGGGGACTCACCCAGAGGGTGGAGGGAGCTCGGGGGCCTCCTGGGGGCGCTGTGGTCCCCTGGTCAGCTGCCTCTGCACTGCAGCTCTGGGGCTGTGACCACTCAGGCTCTTCTTCCATTTGCTGCTCGCCTTTGCTCTTCTGTTTCCTTATGATCTGGGGAGGGGGAGGGGGAAAAAGGGGGCAGGTTACTGGTCAGGCCTTCAGGTGCCATGTGGAGTAACCAGGACGATCTCTGGGATGTTTTTTAGCCCATAAGAGCTTAGTTTCAATAGCATACCAGCCTTTTCCAGATCTGCCTTAGGGTAAAACAGCACAACTGTAGCCCTCCACATTCTACAGCACTTTACAGTTTATAAATAATCCTTTTATGATGCCAGCAACTTCTATTCAGTAAATGCCGACCGCATGCCAGACTGTTGTAGGCACTGTATACGCTGGACCTCATTTAATCCTCAAAATAATCCTAAGAGCTATGGGCTATAACTCTCCTCATTTTACAGATGAGGAAACTGGCTCAGAGAGGTTATCCGTGAAGGCTGCACAGCTCGTAAAGAGTGGAGCTGCATCTCGAACCCACAGTCTCTGGCTGTAAACCCTGGTTTTAGGGAGCATTGGCAGGGTCTGGGAAGGGGGCAGGTGCAAATGAGCCATGAGCTGATAGCTCATCTGTACCACTTGCTATGTTGGGCGCAGCCATATGGAGAGAAGGGATCTATCTGTACAGCGGTGTCTGGGCTCCCAGCTTCCTATAGGCAGCTGAGAAAACCGCTGAGCCACCAGTCTGGGTGTATTCTTCAATGTCTCTGTCGCCCAGACAGGGTGAGAGAGCGGGAGGCCGAGAGCAGGGAGAGAGAGGAACTGAGGTGCCATGCCCTGGGGCGGATTGGGGCCTGACCAAGATGTACCCCACCTCCATGGTGGGGACCTGGCCACCGGTGCCCACTGGGCTCTGGGATTGCTGGGGACTAGTCACATCCCGTGACAGGCAGCTGCACAGGTGTCCGAGCCCCGACGGTGTGTGTTGGACAAGTGGGGACAGATGACGTGTTTGCTTGGTTCCTAGGTCTCCAGCTTAAAAGCAGCTGAGTCTGGACTGAATATACTTTGAACTGTGGGTTGAATGAGACATTTGGGGGCTCTCTGGGGGATAAGTGGAGATCTTCTGTATGCGCCATGCGGAAGGGACATGGATTTTGTGACCAAAAGGGAAGACTGAACTTGTTCATTGCTCCCTGCGTGCAGTCCTTTGTCATGTGACTCCGCATCCGTCCCAGGGCGGGGACTGTAAGTATAAGCCCATGGCAGTGGGCTGACTGGGTGCCTTGGTTTGGTCAGTGACTCGTGAGGAGGGAGTGGGTAACCACAGAGGTCAGGGCTGAGCCTGGGACTTAGCCCACAAGGCTGTTTGCTCTTGTTCTCCGGTGCTCCCATCCTGGCTCTGAGCAGCTGCTGTGCTTCCCTCGGGGCCCCAGCATGAGCACACAGCGTGGACTCGAGCCCAGCCCACCGCTTGAGCCAGGAGCCTAGATGCATGAGCCAGAAAGAAACCGAGGTCTCATAAAACATATATTTGGTCTTTGGCCCTGGTTCCTGGCACAGAGCTTCAAAACTTTGGGAGTGTCTTTGTTATGCTAATGAGCTGACCCAAAGCTGGGCACTCTCAGCTCCTCCCTTCCACCTCTGGGGTGGGGGAGGGACTGCATGCACCTGGCTGGGGCAGACACCAATGCGCTGGGAGGGCCGTGGGCCGAGGGAGAGGGCATGGAGGTCGGCACGCCCCCTCCCCGGGCCTTGTCACCTGTGTATCTCTTCATCTGGCTATTCATTTGTATCCTTTATGATAAACCTGTCATTGGCAGTGTAGCACTTTGATGAGTTTTGTGAGTTGTTCTAGCACATTATCCCACCTGAGGGTGGTCATGGGAATCCCTGGATGGACAGCAGTGCAGTAACTTGGGGATACCTGACACTTGTCACTGGTATCTGCAGTGGGGGCACTCTGGTGGGGCTGAGCCCTTAACGTGTGAGGTCTGTGCTCACTCCGTGTAGATAGTGTCAGAACTGAACTGTAGGACACCCAGGTGGTGTCAGAGACTTGCCTGTGGCACACAGAAATCACCCTTGCTCGGAGCCAGAGAGTTCTTCTTGACAGTAATGAACGGATATACCATGTAAGGGACAGCTTAGGGCATGGAGGTGGCAGGGGGTGACTGCCAGGGCAGCAAGAGACTATTTGAGACGTGTGAGAAGAAGACGCACGTATGCACACACGCGCAAACACGCGCAAACACGCACTGGAGGGAAGGCCAGGAAACAGGAAGACGGTGAGTAACCTGCTCAGTGCTGAGTTCCTGGCTCCCTACCTGCCCACTCAATCCCTAAAGGCAACCACATTGGATCCTTCCACTCAGATTTTGCAGTGCATTGCAATCCCTCTGCAGTGGCCCCCAGAGCACAAAAGGGAAAAGTGACGAGGCACAGAAATGGTGCCCAAGACAACAACGGGGCCCACAGTTGCTCCTCAGCTGGCCCAAGGCCCTGACCCGGGCCGGGGTGGTGAACAGCATCGCGGGATGCCCGGGCCCACCTACCTTCTGCAGGATAGTTGTGGCCAGTTCCTCGGTCAGCTCCTCCTTGTGGTCCCGCAGATAGCTGGCCTCGTTCTGCTTGTCCTGCGGAGGGAGGGAAGAGAATGGCCGCATGCTGTGGGTGGGTCGGGGGACTTGGCGATCACTTTCTTGGGAGTCCTGACTACAGATGCAGGGAGAGGGTGGGCCCTGCTCTAGACCAGGACAGCCACCAGGAGGCTGGTCTTCCGACAATCTGTACTGTCTTCTGGTGGCCAGGACCTTGACCCACACCTCCCCCCAGCGAGGACAAGGGGGCCATACCAGACTGTCCCCATAGGCTTCGGCTTTGGAAATTGCCTCCTCGATGGCCTCTTCAGCCACCCGCAGGGCAACAGCCAATGTGTCCATCATGCTGTGTCCTAGACAGGAAACAGAACACAGACCACTTTCTGAAAGGGAAAGACAAGTAAAACAACTGTTCCACTTTAGTTCTTCTGTGTAAGTCTTGCAAGGGCTGGGGCTAAGTTCCCAGTGCTCAACATGGCGCACCAGGCCCTTCTCCCCTGCCTCACTGTCTCCTCCTCACCCCCAACCCCAGACACAAGAAATTGTGATTCTTTGAGAGCCACCATCTCTCTCTTCATGGCTCCTGTATCTTGGCCTTCTTTCCTCTCGTCCCTGCTCTGTACCTGAGCTGGTTCCTGGGGCCCCCAAGGCTTGGCCCAAGAGTTCTTTCTCTGAAAATCCTCCTCTGATCCCTCCTGTCCCCACCTTGGCTGGATGTCCATCCAAGGCTCTGGGGTTGCTTCCCACGGAGCCAGAAAGACTGCCTCCCAGCCAAGTCATCCTCAGAGAGCACGACTGGATCACACGCAGTCCCTCCTGACATGCAGAGTGGCTTATAGATAACTGCACTTCTAGAAGGGCTTCATATAAAGAAATAACGGCTCTTCATCTGCTTTCTCAGATGAAAGTTATGTGTTATTTTGTGCATTTCAGGTATCACTGTGAAGATAGGGATGAAAATTATCCAGTGGTCTAAGGGCACTGGACTGTACACATGGTTTAATGCAAATATAAAACCCAGGGAAGCAATGTTTAGACTCTAAGCTGATACTATCAATAACAACAGCACTGGCCAACCTCACTGAGCTCGACTACCTGCTGGCCCCAGGCCGAGCGTCACGTGTGTGGCCACAGTTCATCCAGACCACAGTCCACTAAGTGGGTTCCATCTGACAGACAAGAGAACTGAAGCACAGAGAGGTCAAATAACTTGGCCGAGGTAACTCAGTGCGACAGGAGGAGAGATGAGGTTTGAGTCCAAGACTCTGTCTGCAAAGCCCTTGATTTTAACCACAAAAGTGAGACAAATACAAGCTCACATGATTTAAAAAAATAATGCTATCATATTTTTAGCAAGCATATATTTTTTTTTTTTTGCAAATGGCAATAGGTGGGAGGAAACGTCCCCACGTCAAAGGACTTCTGCAGGTGGCAAAATTCTTTTTGGAGCCGAGTACTTGGAAGAGTTCTGCTTCCCCAGAAACTTGATCTTTGCTTTTTACTAAAGTAAGAATTTTGATCACTCCTCCCTTCGTTTGCCCCAGAAGCCCGACTCGCATCAGGCCCAGGAGCCCAGGACTGCAGGGGCCGCCCGGCTATGTCTCCTTCGCCCATATTGCCACTCCCTGTTTCCATTTATACTCTCTTACTCAGACATTATTTAACACACGTAAACCTCCTGAAAGCTGCCTCAAATTCTCTGTAGAGCGAGACTAGTTGTAAATACATCAATTCACTCACTAATCAATCCCTCAATTAAAAAAAAACTTGATTCAAGCTTCTTAGGTTCCTCAAGACACAACTGTGGACAGAAAGTGGCATCTGGCAAACATAATAAAATCTCCAAAACCAACCCAGTGAAGCTCAGAGCGATCCAGCAAGTTGACGGGTCCATCACAAGCTGGCTGTGATGATGGTCACGTCAGGGCTCTGCGCACCTCAGGGTGGCGGACTGAACACGCAGTTTCCCCAATGTTTCTACAGGTACCGTCTACAGAATTGAGGCTGTCATCACACCAAGTGCTCCCTGGAGATAGACACTGTACCTCCCACATCTCTTCTTCAAGATACCAACCAACATATTTTTCTCACAAGTCCTCGCTAGCTCTGTGAGGCTCCCAGTGACACCCCGATGGAGAAGCCAAGTCCACGCTCTCCTGTGCTTCCCAGGCTACAGGATGAGCAGGCACTTATGCTAAGAGGCTTGCGGGAGGGTCTGTGGTGGGGATCGTTCCCCAGTGCCACAGATCCCTGGCCAGGAAGAGCCTGGAGCCATAACCCAGAGGCTCTGGATGCTACATTCGTGACTTCTAGGTGAGGGTGAAGTGGGGCACTGAAGATGTTTTGGCTGAAAGTGAAGGTTCAGGTTGGTGCCGCAGAGGGAATGACTGGCAGGGGTGTGGAGGAAGAAGAAGGTGAGGCAGAATGACTGAAGCTCAGAGGACCCGCAGACAATGGGATGGTCAGTTTTATGCATCATCCTGCCTGGGCTGTCGTACCCAGTGATTTACTCAAACACGAATCTAGGTGTTGTTATGAAAGTATTTTGTGGATATGGGTAACATCTACGATAGTTGACTTTAAGTAAAGGAGGTTGCCCTTGAGGTAATGCAGGAGGGCCTCAAGTACACAGTTGAGAGAAAAGGCCTTACGAGCAAAAACTGAGGTTTCCCAGAAAAGAAAGCCTGTCTCAAGACTGAAACATTGGCTTCTGCCTGAGTCTTCTGCCTGCTGACCTACCCTATAGACTTTGGGCTTGCGAAGCCTCACAATTATGGGAGCCAAGTCCCTAAAATAAAATAAATCTCACACAAATAAATCTTTGCGTGTGTGTGTGTGTGTGTGTGTGTGTGTGTGTGTGTGTCCTATTGGTTCTGCTTCTCTGGAGAACTCTGGTAGATACGGATGGTCACTGAAGGTAATATTAATACAGGGGAATTGTGGGCAGGAGGCACTCAGGTGACAGGGGTCAGAATAGAAAGAGAAGGACAGAATTGGAGAAAGAGCTGATAGGAGCTTGGGTGACTGGGTCGAAGTAGGGGAGGAGGGAGGCTGAGGGAAAGGGAACTCTTGCCAGGGGACCTAGGTGGCTGAGGAGCTTGATTAGGATGTGCTGAGGTTAGGATCCCTATAGGATCTACAGGGCTTGATGATCAAGCTTTAGAGATCTGAGTCTAGAACTCTGGGCTGAAATCAGTGCTGGGCATTTCAGCTTCAGCAGTGAATGGAGGTGCATGGAGCCCACAGGAGTGTGTCGTACCGTGGGGAGAGTTCTAGGTGGCAAGGATGAAGGAGGATGGGACCTTCTTGCGAAGGCACCCAAAGGAGAGAACAGAGAGCATGCGGAGGAGCTGTAGGGCCCCAGGAGCAGGTGACTCAGGAGGCTGTCAAGGTACAGCACTCCACCTGAAATGGTGGAGGTTTTATTTGAAACCAGAAGTTTGTTTTGCTTTTAACTTCTACTCTGAGGGGACTATGATATTGGTATAAAGAGGTAGAAGTGAATCAGTACATGATACATTCTTTTTTTTTTTTTTTTAGATTTTATTTATTTATTTGACAGAGAGAAAGATAGTGAGAGCAGGAACACAAGCAGGGGGGAGTGGGAGAAGGAGAAGCAGGCTTCCCTCGGAGCAGGGAGCCCCATGCGGAGCTCGATCCCAGGACGCTGGGATCATGACCTGAGCTGAAGGCAGACGCTTAACGACTGAGCCACCCAGGCGCCCCTGATGCATTCTTTATATGAATATTTTAATATGAACTACACAAGTGTATTCATTATCATATTCCAACTCCGGAAGATGGAGTTGGAACTGGAGCTCACCAGGTGATATAAAGTATCCAGGGGTTGGGTAGCGAATGCACTGCTCTCAGCCACACCTTGGCTATAATCACCAATTCTGATGATGGATTCACACGAGAAGCAATAACAAGAAGACCCCTGGAGACTCCCACCCAGTAACAAGTGGTTGTTTCTAGCGGTTACATTGCAACTGGGAGACCCCGAGTTTCTGAAGGTGTTTCTATTCCTCCAACTTCCCATTAGCTGCAAACTCTTAAGCACACTTACCTTCTGACTGTCTATAAAATGTTGAATCACTGCCTGAAATACTTCCTTCATTCTCCAGGTTTGCCTCGAAAAAGTTTCCTCCTAAAGGGAGGGAGGGAGTGAGAGAGAGAATGAGATTATCACAGGTCCCCAGTGAGCACCGGTGCACGGTCACAGCCCTGGCAGACCACCACGACCCACTCCGATGAAGTCAGCTTTGCAGATATTTAGAGAATCACTGGGTTCCACAATAATGTTTCAGCTTTTGATCAGTCACCTTTTTATTCTCACAGTGATTCCTGGTGTAACATTGCTGCCTCCCTCAACTTTCTTCCAATACCTTCTCTGGAGGCAATGTGGAGTCAAAGAGAGAAGAATGGATTGAAGCCAGAGAGATGTAAGGTCGTCACTTCCTGGACCTGCAAAGTACTAGCTGTGTGACCTGGAGCATGTTACTTAACCTCTCTGACACTTGGCTTCCTTACTAGAAAGAGAGAAAGAACAAGAGCTCGTGATGCTGTGGGTTTGGTCTTTAGTTGCAGTCTATGGCACTAACCCAAACAGTTGCTTTTAGCTATTGATTTAACTGTCACCATTCTCTTCCATAGAACGGAGTCCATGTGAAACAAGCCCAGAGTGAGACAAGGTCAACCCATGGCGTTTGATCTTTTAAGGTCCGCTGCCTCTCCTCTGGTCTTCTTTGAATCGAACGCACAACCCTAATCTTAATTCCAGTCTGGGAAGAGCAGTTGGCTAACCCCTTTTTAAAGCCCTTTTTCAAGTTGGGGATTTTTTTTTATTATATTTTTTCACGTGTTCATTCATCAAATGAGATCTCTGCAGATGGGGATGATGGATGGTTTTAAAGTCACTGTACTGTATTCCCCGTACCCAAGATAGCACCGAGACAGCAGGTGGCTCAAGGAAAATGTATTGAATTGGATGTTGATGGAAAACACTTTTTGATAGAACCAAGAAAATAAATATGGGTCTATGTGCCTCAGCTCAAAAGGGGGCAAATGCCATCAATGCTATGTCAAACTAAGCAATAGGCCTTCAATACATAAAATACATCCTGTGCTTCCTTGGATGGGCTTCCTTGGATGGGAACCCCAGGGGTAACTGCTGTAGGTATCTGAGGAAGGTTTAGTAGATGGCTACCTTTATGAAATAGGCCATTAGTGTGTAGCCTGTCATGGCAACTCAGTCTGACCATATACCATTCTCTGTGTTTGTGTTTTTTGACCAGGCTTTCACTTATTCTAGCTCTGTGACCCTGAGCCAGTGGCTTTGTCTTTCTGAGTCTCAGTTTCCTCACTTACTTTTTTTTAAATTTTATTTTGTTATGTTATGTTAGTCACCATACAATATACATCATTAGTTTTTGATGTGGTGATCCTCACTTATTATATAAGGCTTTAAGAGAAGTCATCTCCGCAGACCCCAAGCTATAGTTCCAAGTGCAAATATTTCCCTTTAGCGTGGCTACATCCAATATTCATTCATCCATCCGGCAAAGAGTCTATGAGCACCTACTAAGTGCCTGGCTCTGGGCTGGGTGTTAGGGTATATTGATGACCAAAGCCAGAAATCCTCACTGCTCTGATTGGGTGCTTCATAGTACAGTGAACGTGTCTAGCAGGGACAGTGAGTAACCAGCCAGAGGGGTGTGGGGAGGTGGGAGAGTGTCTGGGGCAGAGCCGACAGCTTGCACAGGACAGGCTATGGGGACAGCAGGTGCATCTGAGGACCTAAACGAGAGGCAGTGTGGCTGGGCTTGGAGATCCAGACCACTCAGGTCATGGTGACCATATCATGTTTTGATCTTTATTCCAACAGCTACGTAAAGCCAGTAAAGCTTCTATGGAGGTGATCTGGTCGGATTTGTGCTTCCAAAAGTGCACTCTGGCTGCTGTGGGGAGAACAGCTCAGTGAGGGGAGTGAGGAAGGGCAGGAAGCGGAAGCCCTGAGCGCAGCATGTTCCCTGGAGTGTGCCTGCCACCAACTGGGAGGAGCACCGAGGCAGGGCAGGAAGTGGGGGAATGTGCAGAAATGGTTTAGGAAACACAGAGACTCAGGCATGTTTACCAATCAATAGGAAGGAACCAGTTAAAAGAGAGGCTGGCTCAGCAAGAGGGAAGGGATGTGTGACCTTGAGACCTTCCTGGAAGGTGACAGGATCCAGTGCAGGGGTGCATAGTGTCTGCCCTGTGAAGAATGAGGTGAGGTCCTCTGCAGAGAGAATGGGGGAGGGTGGAGGGGAGTATGAGGAGAGAGAAGATCTGCAAATGTCACTGGGAGACTGAGCTGCCCAGAGGACAAGCTCTGGTTCTGCATGATTTTAAATCTTCTGGGACACCACTTCTCCCTGTTTCTCTTGAAATTCACAGGTGGGAGCTTCAGTGCTATTTGGGAATGGCACAAAGCGGTTGAACTGTTCTGGAAAGCATGACGTGGCAGTCAGATGACATCGTCATGTCTTTCATGAGTTGGAAGAACCTCTGATGTCACAGGGCTCAGCATTTTCAAAACCCATGTTTGTCAGTCAAATCCCAGATGAAAGATGCAATAGACCTTTTCAGGAATCATGTCAAAAATAGATATAGAGTGTTCATGAATAAAAGCAGGGTTTATTTCTCCCATTTTATTTATTTAATACTAAATGAAAGCATATGCTATTTATCCAACTGCCTGGAGATTAAGTATATTAATAACGACCACTTTCATCTTTTCGTGTAGTGCTTCTTTCTAGGGTCACTGTTAAAAACGTCATGCCGAGTCTACTGGATGTGCCATGTGAGCACGAGTTACCACTGGACACTTTATTTTTTAAAAATGTACTTATTTATCTGACTTCTCCATTGGAATATTGGCTCTCAGATGGCAGGGTCTTGCTTGTCTTGTCAATCTTAAACCAGATGGGCACATAGTAGGTGTTCAATAAATGCTTACTGAATGTTTATTGAAGTAATGAATACAACTTAGATTTACCTGATGGAACTAATGGGTCTCCTTTCAGGCCTGGCCTATCCTGTCACCCGATATGGGGTGCAGGAGGAGTAAGCCTAGCTTGGGAGGGCCAGAAGGACAGATGGCAGTGCAGGGCATGCACACAATGGCTGGCCCAGAAGATTCTGTGAACTCAATGAATTTTCAATGGACTGAGAGTGTTAAGGCAAATTACGCTGGTCCAGGGGGTGAAGATGTTTCATAGGTACAAGGGGTTCTACTTCAAGAGTTCGGGAGCAGAGCACGTGCCTTGCATGCTGTAGATGCTGTGTATTATGTTCTGACTACCAAAATTCTGCAAACAAGTACCCTTAGCCGGAGTTGAAGATGGAGCCATCTTATTCAGAATGCTACTGCACCAATTATGGTCAGGTGCTAGCTGGGGTTCTCCATCTTGGCTGTGCCTTAAAATAACCCACAGAAATACATGTACTGGGCCCACCTCCACAGATTCAGAAGTAAGTGGCTGAGCATGGCAGGTGATCCTGGGCACTGGGTTTTTTTTTTAAAGCCCCCTAGATGTTTTGCAACGATGTGGATGGAACTAGAGGGTATTATGCTAAGTGAAATAAGTCAGTCAGAGAAAGACAATTATCATATGATCTCATTCTTATGTGAAATTTAAGAAACAAGGCAGAGAATCATAGGGGAAGACTGGCAAAAATGAAACAAGGCAAAACCAGAGAGGGAGACAGACCACAAGAGACTCTTAATCATAGGAAACAAACTGAGGGTTGCTGGAGGGGAGGAGGGTGGGGGATAGGGTGGCTGGGTGGTGGGCTTTGGGGAGGGTATGTGTTGTAATGAGCACTGGTATTATAGAAGACTGATGAATCACAGAGCTGTATCCCTGAAACCAATAATACATTATATGTTAATTAATTGAATTTAAATTAAAAAAATAAATGCGAAGTATATGACAACTTATTTATTTTTATTTATTTTTTTAGTTAGTTTGCTGTTTATTATTTCTTTCTTTTTTTTTAAATTTTATTATGTTACGTTAGTCACCATACAATACATCATTAGTTTTTGATGTGGTGATCCACGATCCATTGTTTTCGTATAACACCCAGTGCTCCATGCAGTACGTGCCCTCCTTAATACCCATCACCGGGCTAACCAATCCCCCCACCCCCCTCCCCTCTAAAACCCTGTTTGTTTCTCAGAGTCCATAGTCTCTCATGGTTCATCTCTCCCTCCAATTCCCCCCCCCCCCTCATTTTTCCCTTCCTTCTCCTAGTGTCCTCCATGCTATTCCTTATGTTCCACAAATAAGTGAAACCATATGATAATTGACTTTCTCTGCTTGACTTATTTCACTTAGCATAATCTCCTCCAGTCCCATCCATGTTGATGTAAAAGTTGGGTATTCATCCTTTCTGATGGCTGAGTAATATTCCATTGTATATATGGACCACATCTTCTTTATCCATTCATCTGTTGAAGGGCATCTCGGCTCTTTCCACAGTTTTGCTATTGCGGACATTGCTGCTATGAACATTGGGGTGCATATGGCCCTTCTTTTCATTACATCTGTGTCTTTGGGGTAAATACCCAGGAGTGCAATTGCTGGGTCATAGGATAGCTCTATTTTTAATTTTTTGAGGAACCTCCACACTGTTTTCCAAAGTAGCTGTACCAACTTGCATTCCCACCAACAGTGTAAGAGGGTTCCCCTTTCTCCACAACCTCTCCAACATTTGTTGTTTCTTTCCCTGTCCATTTTTGCCATTCTAACTGGTGTAAGGTGGTATCTCAATGTGGTTTTGATTTGGATTTCCCTGATGGCTAATGATGATGAACATTTTTTCATGTGTCTGTTAGCCATTTGTATGTCTTCTTCAGAGAAGTGTCTTTTCATATCTTCTGCCCACTTTTTGACTTGATTATTTGTTTTTTGGGTGTTGAGTTTGAGAAGTTCTTTATAGATCTTGGATACCAGCCCTTTATCTGTAGTGTCATTTGCAAATATCTTCTCCCATTCTGTGGGTTGCCTCTTTGTTTTGTTGACTGTTTCCTTTGCTGTGCAGAAGCTTTTTATCTTGATGAAGTCCCAAAAGTTCATTTTTGCTTTTGTTTCACTAGCTTTTGGAGATGTATCTTGAAAGAAGTTGCTGTGGGCGATGTCAAAGAGGTTACTGCCTATGTTCTCCTTTAGGATTTTGATGGATTCCTGTTTCACATTGAGGTCTTTCACCCACTTTGAGTTTATCTTTGTGAATGGTGTTAGAGAATGGTTGAGCTTCATTCTTCTGCATGTGGCTGTCCAATTTTCCCAGCACCATTTATTGAAATACTGTCTTTTTTCCATTGCATGTTTTTTCCTGCTTTGTCAAAGATTATTTGACCATGGAGTTGAGGGTCCATATTTGGGTTCTCTATTCTGTTCCATTGGTCTATATGTCTGTTTTTGTGCCAGTACCATGCTGTCTTGGTGATCACAGCTTTGTAATATAGCTTAAAATTGGGCACGTGATGCCCCCAGCTTTGTTTTTCTTTTTCAACATCTCCTTGGTAATTTGGGGTCTTTTCTGATTCCATACAAATTTTAGGATTGTTTGTTCCAGCACTTTGAAAAATGTCATTGGAATTTTGATCGGGATGGCACTGAAGGTATAGATTGCTCTGGGTAGCATAGACATTTTCACAATGTTTATTCTTCCGATCCATGAGCATGGAATATTTTTCCATCTTTTTGTGTCTTCTTCAATTTCTTTCATGAGTGTCTTGTAGTTCCTAGAGTATAGATCCTTTACCTCTTTGGTTAGGTTTATTCCGAGGTATCTTATGGTTTTTGGTGCTATTGTAAATGGAATCGTTTCTCTAATTTCTCTTTCTACAGTTGCGTTGTTAGTGTATAAGAAAGCAACTGATTTCTGTGCATTGATTTTGTATCCTGCCACATTACTGAATTGCTCTATGAGTTCTAGTAATTTGGGGGTGGAGTCTTTTGGGTTTTCCACATAAAATATCATGTCATCTGCGAAAAGAGAGAGTTTGACTTCTTCTTTGCCAATTTGAATACCTTTTATTTCTTTTTGTTGTCTGATTGCTGTTGCTAGGACTTCTGGTACTATGTTGAACAATAGTGGCGAAAGTGGACATCCTTGACGTGTTCCTGATCTTAAGGGAAAGGCTCTCAGCTTTTCCCCATTGAGGATGATATTCGCTGTGGGTTTTTCATAGATGGATTTTATGAACTTGAGGAATGTTCCCTCTATCCCTATACTCTGAAGAGTTTTAATCAGGAAAGGATGTTGTATTTTGTCAAATGCTTTTTCTGCATCAATTGAGAGGACCATATGGTTCTTCTCCCTCCTCTTATTAATGTGTTCTATCACATTGATTGATTTGTGAATGTTGAACCACCCTTGCATCCCACTTGGTCGTGGTGGATGATCCTTTTAATGTATTGTTAGATCCCCTTAGCTAGGATTTTGTTGAGGATTTTGGAATCCATATTCATCAGGGATATCGGTCTGAAATTCTCCTTTTTGATGGGGTCTTTGCCTGGTTTGGAGATTAAGGTAATGCTGGCCTCATAGAATGAGTTTGGAAGTTTTCCTTCTGTTTCTATTTTTTGAAACAGCTTCATTAGAATAGGTATTATTTCTTCTTTGAATGTTTGGTAGAATTCCCCAGGGAATCCATCAGGCCCTGGACTCTTGTTTTTTGGGAGGTTTTTGATCACTGCTTCAATCTCGTTACTGGTTATTGGCCTATTCAGGTTGTCAATTTCTTCCTGTTGAAGTCTTGGCAGCTTATAGGTTTCCAGGAAGGCCTCCATTTCATCCAGATTGCTCAGTTTATTGGCATATAGTTGTTGATAATAATTTCTAATAATTGTTTCTATTTCCTTGGTGTTAGTCATGATCTCTCCCCTTTCATTCATAATTTTATTAATTTGGGTCCTTTCTCTTTTCTTTTGGATAAGTCTGGCCAGTGGTTTATCAATCTTATTAATTCTTTCAGAGAACCAACTTCTAGTTTCGTTGATCTGATCTACTGTGTTTCTGGTTTCTAATTCATTGATTTCTGCTCTAATTTTAATTATTTCTCTTCTAATGCGTGGCTTAGGCATTGTTTGTTGCTTCTTCTCTAGTTCTTTAAGGTGTAGAGTTAGTTGGTGAATTCGGGATTTTTCTATTTTTTTGAGTGAGGCTTGGATGGCTATGTATTTCCCCCTTAGGACCGCCGTTGCAGTATCCCATAGGTTTTGGACCGATGTGTTTTCATTCTCATTGATTTCCATGAATTGTTTAAGTTCTTCTTTGATTTCCTGGTTGACCCAAACATTCTTGAGCAGAGTGGTCTTTAGCTTCCAAGTGTTTGAATTTCTGCCAAATTTTTTCTTGTGATTGAGTTCCAGTTTTAGAGCATTGTGGTCTGAGAAAACGCAGGGAATAATCTCAATCTTTTGGTATTGGTTGAGACCTGACTTGTGACCCAGTATGTGGTCTATTCTGGAGAAAGTTCCATGTGCGCTCGAGAAGAATGAGTATTCTGTTGTTTTAGGGTGGAATGTTCTGTAAATATCTATGAGGTCCATCTGGTCCAATGTATCATTCAAAGCTCTTGTTTCCTTGTTGATTTTCTGCTTAGATGATCTGTCCATTGCTGAGAGTGGAGTATTGAGGTCTCCTACAATTAACGTATTGTTATCAATATGACTCTTTATTTTGGTTAACAGTTGGCTTATGTAGATGGCTGCTCCCATGTTGGGGGCATAGATATTTACAATTATTAGATCTTCTTCTTGGATAGACCCTTTAAGAATGATATAGTGTCCTTCTGTGTCTCTAATTACAGACTTTAGTTTAAAATCTTATTTGTCTGATATAAGAATTGCTACCCCAGCTTTCTTTTGAGGTCTGCTGGCATGGAAGATGGATCTCCATCCCTTCACTTTCAGTCTGGATGTATCTTTAGGTTCAAAATGAGTCTCTTATAGGCAGCATATGGATGGGTCCTGTCTTTTTATCCAATCTGCAGCCCTGTGCCGTTTTATGGGAGCGTTTAGGCCATTCACGTTGAGAGTGATTATTGAAAGATATGAATTGTCATCATGTTGCCTGTGAAGATGTTGTTTTTATAGATTGTCCCTGTAAATTTCTGTTGTATATCACTCTTGGGGTCTTTCTCCTTTTATAGAACCCCCCTTAATATTTCTTGCAGGGCCGGCTTAGTGGTCACATACTCTTTCAGTTTCTGCTGGTCGTGGAAGCTCTGCATCTCTCCATCCATTCTAAATGAAAGCCGTGCCGGATAAAGTATTCTTGGCTGCATGTTCTTCTCATTTAGTACCCTGAATATGTCTTGCCAGGCCTTTCTGGCTTGCCAGGTCTCTGTGGATAGGTCTGACGTTATTCTGATGTTCCTCCCTCTGTACGTAAGGAATCTCTTCCCCCTAACTGCCCTTAAGATGGTTTCCTTGGTTCTAAGATTTGCAAGTTTTACTGTTACATGCCGGGGTGTTGGCCTGTTTTCCTTCATCTTGGGAGAGGTCCTCTCTGCCTCTAGGACGTGAATGTTTGTTTCATTCCCCAGATTAGGGAAGTTCTCAGCTACGATTTGCTCAAATACATCTTCTAGTCCTCTCTCTCTCTCCACTCCCTCTGGGATTCCAATTATTCTGACATTGGAATGCTTCATGGTGTCACTTACTTCTCTGATTCTATTTTCATGGATTCTGAGTTGTTTTTCCCTGGCCTCCTCTTTTCCCTTTTTATCTATTATATTGTCTTCCAGGTCGCTTATTCTCTCTTCTGCCTCAGTTACCCTAGCTGTTAGATTATCTAGGTTGGATTGGATCTCATTGATAGCATTTTTAAGTTCTGCCAATTCAGCTTTCATTTCTGCCCTTAGAGACTCTATGTTGTCATTAATTGATTTCTCCATTCTAGCCATTGTCTTCACAATTGCTAGCCTGAATTCCATCTCCGGCATCTTGGTTATATCTGCATCCATTTGTAAATCTGCAGCATAAGTCATAATCTCTGAGTCTTTTCTATTTTGGGGGCTCCTCCTCCTAGTCATTCTGTTGATGGGTGTTTGAGAGAATGTATAGAGTCCAAATTATTGACCAGAACCCAAGCAAGATGCACCTATTTTCTTGGTACCTTAGGGTTGCTGGCCTCTTGTTTTCCCAGCCTGTCTTCTGCGGGAGGGGCCTGCCACGCTGTTACTCAGGCAACCCTGTTTGGGCGGAGTTGCCCTGCCCCCTGTGGCGGGGGATGGGCCTAACGGGAATCAGTTTTTGGGGCTTTTGTTCTCTGGCGCCTTTCCCTGGCGGCTTTCTGCATTTCTTCCATGAGTTAGAGCAGAAGAGACCGTTTCCAACCCTCCGCCTCAGAGCAGAGAGACTGCAGTCTGTTCTTCAGTGAGCTCTCCAGGCTACACCGTCTCCGTTTCTGTCCGTGCTGCTATAAACTGCAGCGTCCTGGGTTGTGCGCCCCTCCACAGCACCCCCAGTCCTGCCTCCAGGTCGGGGCACATCTCTGCCCTTTGTGCTTCTAAAACCGCCAGCCGCCCCCAGGTCGCACGCGGGATCCTGCCGCTCCGGGTTTCCGCCCCGGGGGCTGCCCTAAAGTCCTTTCCTTGCCACTACCGGTCTGCGAGTCTGTGCCCGTCCCCAGCGCGCGAGGTTGTCGCTCACTGGTGGTATAGGATCCCCACGGCCAGGCACCTTCCCGCTGCTGTTTATCCTCTGATATCTGCCCGCGGAATCAGGGCTCTGTGCTTCATACCTCGAAACCAACTGCCTGCGATATTCTGTTTGTAGAGATCCAGATCTTACATCTCAGGCTGGTTTCGTGGGTGCTCAGAGTGGTCTGGTAGATATCCAGCTCAATTCCGGGGACCAGTTGAAATAGGGTCCCCTGCTCCTCCGCCATCTTTCCCCCCTCCATGACAACTTGTTTAAATAAAAAAATAAAGGAAAGGGAAGGATTGAGTAGAGCTAAATAGTTTCTATATATCACTGGAGTTAAATTATTAGAAAAAAATAAAGCCCCCTAGGTGATTCTGATGTACAGTCAGGATTGAGGATGGCAGGGGACAACGATTTGAGGGTGTTTGGTGACAGGTGGGAGCTAATGCTAAGGGCTCCCCAGTCATGTGACATAACCAGAAGGCCACTTATGCTCTGGGGGATTTGCCCATACTTACAGTGTAACTAAAATTTCTAGGCGGTGTGTAGAATAAATCTCATTGTTTTATGACCATGGCTTAACAGCTTTGAATATTATCCCACAGACTGTTCCCTGTCCGCTTGTCTTCACTTTTATCAAAAGGAAATCTTAGTTTAAATGGATACTAACCATATTAAAGCAATGGATTCTAATACTTCAGTGAAGGGTCTTGGTACCCAAAGAATGCTTTTAAGATCAAACTAGTGCCATACGGAGGACATAGCTGTGCCAGGTGTGAGCCACGCTTTGGGAATGCAGAGGGGACGGGGCTACTGCTCTTGCAGCTTGTATACCTTGTAAACTGTCCCCTGAATGCAACGTGGTAAGAGCCGTACCGAGGCCCGGATGAAAGAAGCGTTGAATCACAGTGGGCCCAGAACCCAAATCTGCTTCTACTGGGGCAGACAGTTATCCTCAGTAAATGGTTTTCCTCGGAACATGACACTTGAAAATTTCAGAGCCCTGAGCTGGCCCCCATGGGGCTCCCGTCTGCCTGATCCACCTGTGGGGCCTGAGGGAGACAGAGGAGGAGATCAGAGTTGTGCTCTGCTCTGTAGGATTCCCGGCAGGTTTGCTTTTCCCCTCCTCTTGCATGAGGCAGTAGAGAACACCTGTGAGGTCTGAATTTGGTGACACATAAGAGGGTACATGAAGCAGACCTGGGGCTCTACGCAAGAGGAAAGAAAGGATGGGATACAAACAAGTGAGCCAATAATATTCTGGAACTTTCTTGAGATAGTTCTTTGGGTTGAAAAACTACTGTTAGCAGGATTACTTCTAAGCTTTCTTTCTTGCTTTCTTTCTTTCTTCCTTCCTTCCTTCCTTTCTTTCTTTTTGCCTCCATTCCTGGAGAAAAAAGTTTTTAGAGAAATCAGCAAAGAGAAGATAAACATAATCTGTGGAAACCTTCAGCACTGCTCTCTTAGCTTAGGCTTCCTGAATAGTTTGAAAGATAGAGTCTAACAACCACCACAAAAGGCCCTAATGATTCTCTGTGTTTAATGCTTCCATCCTGTTTCCCCCCGTCTCAGTGGCTGGCATATTTTTAGATAAGACACAGCCAAAGACTTTATTGAGAATACAACAATGTAAAATAATGACAGTGAAAAAGCTCCAAATGAGACGGATGAGATCTTTTTTCCTTCCCTCTTTCTTGTGGATAAATAGCATTTACCTGTGTCAGCAAAGAGACAGAAAAAATCTGCCTTTAGACAGAAAAAAAAAAAGCCAGGCTTTTTTTTAGAGGACAGGTTGTTCATATTCTGACAATGATTTCTTTCTACTGGCTAGTCTAATAGAACTAAAGAAGATAATTTCTCATTCTAATTACATTGGTTGTCTAAAGTGTGTGAAAACAGCAAAGGCAGAATTCATCCTCCCACCTTCTTGGGAGAGAAGCGCATACTTTCCCGACTCTCCCATTACATCAAGTTCTGGGCCTGGTGTGAGTAGAGTTTGGGACTAGGAGGGAAGGGGGGTGGAGGGCACATCCTCTGAGGGCAGGCCTAGTCTACGTGGTCAAACAGAGGACTTTCCAATGTTTTGATCCTTAGGGGAAGATGATCAAGAATCTTTGATTTCTAGGGGTCTACAATTAAAATGTCCACAATATGCCAAAATACGTTGGTCTTCTTAATGCACCCAACAGCCCAGTTGGGGATGTTGGAACTGGATGACTCAACAGAATCTTTGGTATTTGTCCTCCTATTTCTGCTTCTCATTGGAGCCAGGTATTTAAGCAACTTTCTCTGTCCCAGTTGAGGGCGCCCAGTATCTGGGGCCCCCCAGCCAGGCCTTATTCTACCCCCCCAGCCCCACAAAGACTCCCAGAGCAGCAGGCCGCCAGCGTACCTAGAATATCGAAGCACGCCCCACTCTCCAGCCGGTGTTTCCTGTACAGGTTCTTCAAGACCTTGGCACTGCCAAAGCGTTTGAAGCGGCTCTTCACATTACTGTAGAACCATTCCAGAGACTGGGTCCTCAGAAGCCTGAGGAAAACACAGAGTTAGAAAACAAAATTAGAAATAAAAACTGGAATTATTAACTGGTGGATGGCAAAAGTTGCCACCATACTTTGTAGCTCCTTCCATCAACATGTGGAGCTTCTTTTTCAGCTTCTTGAATCCAGGCTGGCGTGTGACTTGCTTGGACCACACAGACCGGTAGGCATGACGCCATGGGAGTCTTGAGCCTTGCAGCTCCCTCTCTTGCAGCTCTTAGAAGTCCTGCACCTCGTTACCACGTGATCAAGCCCAAGCTGGCTTGTGGGGTGCCGAGGGACACTTGGCCCAAGCACCCCTTTCACCTCAGCCAGTGACTAGCCAACCCCACAAGAGGTGAGCGAGGGAAGAGGTGACAGGGATGAGGCGAGTGACAAGGGTGGTAGCAGCCAGGATGACAGCAGTGAGGATAAGGCCCAGGCCACCCGGACAAAGAGATATTCAGCAGGGATGTAGATTCAGAACATGACACTGACTCTGGTGCTGAGAACACAGGCCAGCCCGTGGCAGTGATAACGATTCAGACAGTGGCAGGGAAGGGGGTGGCCAGCAGAGCCAGTCACAGTGCCAGTCCCATCCCCTGCGGCAGCGAGCGCTCAGCCCAGGATGGGGGCAGTGACACCACAGCTTCCAGTTCCAGCAACAGTGACCCAGTCCCAGGGCCTTCGGGGCTGGCGCAGGCACGATTACCATGCACAGAAATGCACTTTTCCAATGGTCTATTTGTGAGCCCTTTGCTCTGTTCCTTCCCTCCTCCAAACCTTCGCTGTTATTAAAGACAGTCTCTCTTTCAACAACAATCGCCTGCCAATTAACCGGGGATGCACGAGTGGCCGGAAGTAAGACCAGCAGAAGAAGCACGCACCTGAGTCCATCCAAAGAGCAAGCAGATGAGTGCTTGCCATTTGGAGCCACTAACGGATACACCTACTTAATAGCAGGCTCTGTATTTGATACTCGTACTGCATTAACAACACCTCTTAAAACAACAACAACAACAAAACACCTCTAATTCAGCTTGGGGACGTATAAAGCACGAGAGAGACACGGGCTCTAGGACAAGATTCTCCAGCCACTTATTCATTCAGCTGGAAGCGCTGAGGGAAAGCAGTTTCTTGCTCAGTGGTGGGATGGTCAAGACAGAATACTGCCAGGATGCTTCTCTTTTTGGCTCGATTAGCTAATTTCTAAATCCCATTTTAAGAATAGCTCTTGTTGTTACTTTTATTATGAATGTGATAACGCATTCTCATTTTAGAGAATTCAGAAAAGTAAAATGAATATAAAGGCCTCTCCCTCCCCAGATGCCAGTGACATGTGAGAAGAAAGCCAAAGGGAAAAGTCTACACAAATGAAGAATGGGGGTGAGAGCAGAACAAGATTTTGACATATTGCTGGAAAATCGGAAATGGGTGATCGCATAAGGATCAGAGAGAACGCTGTCCTCCAGATAGGCATTGGAGCTGGGCCTCCCAGACCGAGAGGTCCAATTTGCAGCTGGGTGGTACCAAGAGCAGGACTAGTTGTGACACAGAATTCAGAAAGCTGATTTAATGGTTGTGTAGGCAACGGGGAGACCTCTTGGTCCCTATCCCAATTCCCAATCAATTGGACAACTGGCCCAAGGATGCTTTGTCCTTAGGTCAAAAAACAGAAAACAGTCCTCTAATAAAATTGAACAACCTACTTGGAGAAGACTGGGACTTGAAAACAGGGGTTATACCTGCAGTGAAACCCTCCTTCTGCAGCCCTGGGGGAGCCCCCAATCACCTGCCCACCAGATCCTATTCATCGACCCTAGGGCCAGGCCTGCCAGGTGCCTACCTGGTTAATAAACTTGGAGTTGTCAGTCAGCACACCCACCCTCTTTTCACAGAAGAGGTCTCCTGGGAATACTAACCTACCCATGTGGGTCACTTTTATTAACCAGTGAAGTCCTTTGTTAAAAAATATGAATAGATAACCAGGGATCACTAGATATTTGAAACAATCCAATGGCGTGGGAAAGAAGGACCCAGATAAACTAAGAGCAAACTTTTAAAAAGGGAAATGAAGGTAATCTAGGGTAATGAAAATAACTTTAAAAATTCTAATAAATAACAGTGATTTGAAAAGACATTGCATCCCATCCACACAACAAGACTAGGTGATGTGAAAAGTAAGTAATCAGAAGACAGTGGTTTCTGGGATGCAGAACATATGATTGGTGAAAGAAATGTCATAGGAGGTCTAAAAGTTAAAATCAATATAAATTTTCCAGAATGCAGAGGAAGAAGTAAAAAAGATGGGACATATCAGAGGAAGAGACATGAGGATGAATTCAGTGGGCTCAGCATCTAACAGGATTCCAGGAAGGGGGGAGAGGAAAGAAAAAAAATCAAACATAACAGAAGAATATGGCCCCAAGCTAAGAAAGGCAAAAGTCTTTAGGGTTAAAAGAGTCTACCAGCAGCAAAGCAGAATAAATTGATTACAACACAAAGTACAGCAGACAAACCCACTTAGATACATCTTCACGAAGATTCAGACCCTCCAAGATGAGGCTTCCAGGCAGAAAAAAAAGGGTATTTTTGCAAATGAACAAAAACAATAATGACATTAAACATTAAATTGGTAACACCGAATGCTAGAAGACAGTGGAGCATGGGTTTTCTAAGCCCAGAGAAGTAATGGCCTGACCTCAGAATTCTATGCTCAGCCAAACTATCATCAGATAAGGGCCAAATAAAGATACTTTCAGACATGTAAGGTCTCAGCAAGTTGATGTGCTTTCTGGGAAGAAAAATTGTTAAGGTATACTCTAGGGGAGCTAAAAACCAGCCAAGAAAGAGGAAAGCATGGGACTCTAGAAAGAGGGAGTTAGTCCAGGGGTGCGAAGGACAGAAGTCTCAGGTGCCAACTGCACCGCAGGTCTGAAAGACATGGGTAGGGGTACACAGAGGCCATTCAATGAGCACAGGATTAAGAAGCTAAACAAATGAAGAGAGACAGTGAAGAAGGAGCCACACCCTTCTTTTGTCAATAAGAATAAGAAAAGATGATTAGAAGCCCCAGGAAAAACAAAAACACAACTAAAAAGCAGCTCTAGAAAGTGATGGTCCAAACAGGAAGCCAATTAAAAGCTGTTAAGATCTTGTCAACTAATGAAGCAGAGGAGAGGTGAATGGCCCATTGTTCTTCAGGTGGCCCAGGTTCATGGGCAAGGATTACATTTCCTTCTCTCTATGGACTTCACTGCAAGACTCTGGTCTATAGCAAATGATATATATTATGTTATATATATATAATACATACATTATAATTTTATGCATAAAATTAAAATGCCATTTACTTTCCACACCCTATTTACAGACAAAGCATGAAAGGTCCTCACTGTCAAGACATCTGCACTTTTTGCTGATAGCAAAACCAAGTCACCAGCTAGCCTGGCAGAAGCCTGGATGCAGAGAAAGGAAGGAACCATAGAGAGAGTTCACAGATGCTAATTTCCTCATCTTACACGATGGAGTCCAGATAGGCTTCTAAACTATATGGACAACAGTAGTGGTTTAAATGTGTCATTTAAAGTGATAGAAGTCACCAAGTTTTAATAAAAGGTTTTAATAAAGCTTTGTGGGGAGGGGAAAGAGGTAGCAAGAAAGTAGGCTATTTATGAAGGTCTAAAGTTGACAAATCAAGAAATGGTAAGATAAATATGTTAGTTAGAATTATAGTAGTAACCCGAAGAAATGTTTATAGGTGCTTGCTTGGGGCACTGGGATGCAGATGGGGGCATGATACTATGTTTTTTTTTTAAGATTTATTCTATTTTATTTGAGAGAGAGAGAGAGAAAGTGAGCACGCATGCACACGTGAGTGGGGGGAGGGGTAGAAGAAGAATCAGATTCCCCAATGAGCATGGAGCCTGATGCAGGGCTTGATCCCAGGACCCTGAGATTATGACCTGAGCCGAAATCAAGATTGGCTCTTAACTGACTGAGCCACCCAGGCGCTCCAACTCTTTAAGTTGAATATCATTTTATATTGATTTTTTTAAACCAGGTATTATGCATTAATATAAAAGCACTAAAATAAAAACAAATAAGATTTAAAAAACCATCCAAAAGTTCTTGACATCTGAAGAATGTTTGTTATGGACTGAATGTTTCTGTTCCCACAAAAGTCATGTTGAAACCTAATCCCCAATGTGATGTTATTTGGAGATGGGGGCTTTGAGAGGTGAGGCGTCATGAATGGGATAGTGTCCTTGTAAAAGAGACCCTAAAGCACTCCCTCACCCCTTCTACCATGGGAGGACACACTAAGAAGATGACCGTCTAGGAAGTAGGAAGCTGCTCCCCACCAGACACTGAGTCTGCTGGTACCCTGATCTCAGACTTCCCAACCTCCAGGATTGTGAGAAATAAGTTTCTGTTGTTCATATGCCACTCAGTCCGTGGTATTTTATTATAGCAGCCTAGAAGGACTAAGATGGTGCTCTTCCAGCTTTTTCTCAAGGGGATCCCTGAGGACCTAATCAGCTTATGCAGATTGGGAGGAGTCCAAGAACTGGTGGTGTGTGTGTGTGTGTGTGTGTGTGTGTGTGTGTGTGTGTGTATATATATATATATATATATATACCACATCTTATTTAATCCACTCATCAGTCGATGGACACTTGGGCTCTCTCCATAGTTTGGCTATTGTTGATAAGGCTGCTATAAATATCAGGGTGCATGTACCCTTTTGAACCTGTATTTTTGTATCCTTTGAATAAATACCTAGTAGTGCAATTGCTGGGTCATCGGGTAGTTCTATTTTTAACTTTTTGAGGAATCTCCATACTGTTCTCCAGAGTGGCTGCACCAGCTTGCATTCCCAATAGTGTAAGAGGGTTCCCCTTTCCCCGCATCCTTGCCAACATCGGTGGTTTTCTGTGTTGTTAATTTTAGTCATTCTGACAGGTGAGGAGGTATCTCATCATGGTTTTGATTTGTATTTCCCTGATGATGAGTGATGTTGAGCATCTTTTCATGTGTCTGTTAGCCATCTGGATGTCTTCTTCGGAAAAGTGTCTGTTAATGTCTTCTGTCCATTTCTTAACTGGATTATTTGTTTTTTGTGTGTGTGTTCAGTTTGATAAGTTCTTTATAGATTTTGGATACTAACCCTTTATCAGATATGTCATTTGCAAATATCTTCTCCCATTCCGTGGGCTGCCTTTTAGTTTTGTTGATTATTTCCTTTGCTGTGCAGAGCTTTTTATCTTTTTTTAAAAATTTTATTTTATTATGTTATGTTAGTCACCATACAATACATTAGTTTTTGATGTAGTGATCCACGATTCACTGTTATCTTGATGAAGTCCCAATAGTTCATTTTTGTTTCCCTTGTCTACAGCAATGTGTCTAGTAAGAAGTTGCTGTGGCCGAGGTCAAAGACGTTGCTGCCTGTGTTCTCTTACAGGATTTTGATGGTTTCCTGTCTTATATGTAGGTTTTTCATTTATTTTGTATTTATTTTGGTGTATGGTGTAAGAAAGTGGTCCAGTTTCATTCTGCATGTTGCTGTGCAGGTTTCCCGACACTGTTTATTGAAGAGACTGTCTTTTTTCTATTGGATATTCTTTCCTGCTTTGTCAAATATTAGTTGACCTTAGAGTTGAGGGTCCATTTCTGGGTTCTCTATTCTGTTCCATTGATCTGTGTGCCTATTTCTGTGCAAGTACCATATTGTCTTGATGATTACAGCATTGTAATATAGCTTGAAGTCTGGAATTGTGATGCCTCTAGCTTTGCTTTTTGTTTTCAGGATTGCTTTGGTGATTTGGGGTCTTTTGTGGTTCCATACAAATTTTAGGATTGTTTGTTCTGAGAAAAATGCTGGTGGTATTTTGATAGGGATTGAATTAAATGTGTAGATTGCTTTGGGTAGTATACCCATTTTAATAACATCTGTTCTTCCAATCTATGATCATGAATGTTTTCCCATTTCTCATCAATTTTTTTCACGAGTGTTCTATAGTTTTCAGAGTACAGACCTTTTACCTCTTTAGTTAGATTTATTCCTAGGTATCTTATTGTTTTTGGTGCAATTGTAAATGGGATCAATTCCTTGATTTCTTTTTCTGCTTCTTCATTATTGGTATATAGAAATGCCATAGATTTCTGTATGTTGATTTTATATCCTGCAACTTTGCTGAATTCCTGTATTAGTCTAACAATTTTTTGGTGGAGTCTTTCGGGTTTTCTTTATACAGTATCATGTCATCTGCAAATAGTGAAAGTTTGACTTCTTCCTTGCTGATTTGGATGCCTTTTATTTCTTTTTGTTATCTGACTGCTGAGGTTAAAACTTCCAGTAGTATGTTAAATAGTAGTGGTGATAGTGAACATCCCTGTCTTGTTCCTGACCATAGAGGAAAAGCTCTCAGTTTTTCCCCATTGAGAATGATATTAGCTGTGGGTCTTCCATGTATGGCCTTTATGATGTTGAGGTATGTTCTATCTATGTCTACTTTCTTGAGGGTTTTTATCAAGAATGGATGCTGTTGATCTATGTGTCTGTTTTTGTGCCAGTACCATACTGTCTTGATGATTACAGCTTTGTAATAGAGCTTGAAGTCCAGAATTGTGATGCCGCCAGCTTTGCTTTTCTTTTCTTTTTCAATAATCCTCTGGCTATTCGGGGTCTTTTCTGGTTCCATACAAATTTTAGGATTATTTGTTCCATTTCTTTGAAAAAAGTTGATGGTATTTTGATAGGGATTGCATTGAATGTGTAGATTGCTCTAGGTAGCATTGACATCTTCACGATATTTGTTCTTCCAATCCATGAGCATGGAATGTTTTTCCATTTCTTTGTGTCTTCCTCAATTTCTTTCATGAGTATTTTATAGTTTTCTGAGTACAGATTCTTTGCCTCTTTGGTTGGATTTATTCCTAGTATCTTACGGTTTTGGGTGCGATTGTAAATGGGATCGACTCCTTGATTTCTCTTTCTTCTGTCTTGTTGTTGGTGTATAGGAAGGCCACTGATTTCTGTGCATTGATTTTATATCCTGCCACTTTACTGAATTCCTGTATGAGTTCTGGCAGTTTTGGGGTGGAGTCTTTTGGGTTTTCCACATAAAGTATCATATCATCTGCAAACAGTGAGAGTTTGACTTCTTCTTTGCCGATTTGGATGCCTTTTTTTCTTTTTGTTGTCTGATTGCTGTGGCTAGGACTTCTAATACTATGTGGAATAGCAGTGGTGATAGTGGACATCCCTGCCGTGTTCCTGACCTTAGGGGGAAAGCTTTCAGTTTTTCCCCATTGAGAATGATATTCGCTGTGGGTTTTCATAGATGGCTTTTATGATATTGAGGTATGTACCCTCTATGCCTATACTCTGAAGAGTTTTGATCAAGAAAGGATGCTGTATTTTGTCCAATGCTTTTTCTGCATCCATTGAGAGGATCCTATGGTTCTTGTTCTTTCTTTAATTAATGTATTGTATCACATTGATTGATTTGTGGATGTTGAACCAAACTTGCAGCCCAGGGATAAATCCAACTTGGTCGTGGTGAATAATCCTTTTAATGTACTGTTGGATCCTATTGCATAGTATTTTGGTGAGAATTTTTGCATCCATGTTCATCAAGGATATTAGTCTGTAATTCTCCTTTTTGATGGGGTCTTTGTCTGGTTTTGGGATCAAGGTAATGGTGGCCTCATAAAACGAGTTTGGAAGTTTTCCTTCCATTTCTATTTTTTGGAACAGTTTCAGAAGAATAGGTATTAATTCTTCTTTAAATGTTTGGTAGAATTCCCCTGGGAAGCCATCTGGCCCTGGGCTTTCGTTTGTTGGGAGATTTTTGATGACTGCTTCAATTTCCTTATTGGTTATAGGTCTGTTCAGGTTTTCTATTTCTTTCTGGTTCAGTTTTGGTAGTTGATACATCTCTAGGAATGCATCCATTTCTTCCAGATTAGAAATGGACCCTCAACTTTATGGTCAACATAATCTTTGACAAAGCAGGTAAAGAATGTCCAATGGAAAAAAGACAGTCTCTTCAACAAATGGTGTTGGGAAAATTGGACAGCCACATGCAGAAGAATGAAACTGGACCATTTCCTTACACCACACACAAAAATAGACTCAAAAATGGTTGAAAGACCTCAATGTGAGACAGGAGTCCATCAAAATCCTAAAGGAGAATACAGGCAGCAACCTCTTCGACCTCAGCCTCAGCAACTTCTTCCTAGAAACATCACCAAAGGCAAGGGAAGCAAGGGCAAAAATGAACTATTGGGACTTCATCCAGATAAAAAGCTTTGCACAGCGAAAGAAACAGTCAACAAAACCAAGACAACCGACAGAATGGGAGAAGATATTTGCAAATGACATATCAGATAAAGGGCTTGTATCCAAAATCTATAAAGAACTTAGCAAACTCAACACCCAAAGAACAAATGATCCAATCAAGAAATGGGCAGAAGACATGAACAGACATTTTGCCAAAGAAGACATCCAAATGGCCAACAGACACATGAAAAAGTGCTCACCATCGCTCGGCATCAGGGAAATCCAAATCAAAACCTCAATGAGATATCACCTCACACCAGTCAGAATGGCTAAAATTAACAAGTCAGAAAATGACAGATGTTGGCGGGGATGTGGAGAAAGGGGAACCCTCCTACACTGTTGGTGGGAATGCAAGCTGGTGCAACCACTCTGGAAAACAGTGTGGAGGTTCCTCAAAAAGTTGAAAATAGAGCTATCATACGATCCAGCAATTGCACTACTGGGTATTTACCCCAAAGATACAAATGTAGTGATCTGAAAGGGTACGTGCACCCTGATGTTTATAGCAGCAATGTCCACAATAGCCAAACTATGGAAAGAGCCCAGATGTCTATTGACAGATGAATGGATAAAGAAGATGTGGTGTATATATATATACAATGGAATATTATGCAGCCATCAAAAGGAATGAAATCTTGCCATTTGCAACATCATGGATGGAACTGGAGGGTATTATGCTGAGCAAAATAAGTCAATCAGAGAAAGACATGTATCATATGACCTCACTGATATGAGGAATTCTTAATCTCAGGAAACAAACTGAGGGTTGCTGGAGTGGTAGGGGGTGGGAGGGATGGAGTGCCTGGGTGATAGACATTGGGGAGGGTATGTGCTATGGTGAGCACTGTGAATTGTGTAAGATTGATGAATCACAGACCTGTACCTCTGAAACAAATAATACATTATATGTTAAAAAAGAAAAAAAAGAAGAAGATAGCAGGAGGGGAAGAATGAAGGGTGGAAAATCGGAGGGGGAGAGGAACCATGAGAGACTATGGACTCTGAGAAACAAACTGAAGGTTCTAGAGGGGAGGGGAGTGGGGGGATGGGTTAGTCTGGTGATGGGTATTAAGGAGGGCACGTTCTGCATGGAGCACTGGGTGTTATACGCAAACAATGAATCATGGAACACTACATCAAAAACTAATGATGTAATGTATGGTGATTAACATAACATAATAATAAAAAAAAGAATGGATGCTGTATTTTTTCAAATGCTTTTTCTGCATCTACTGAGAGGATCATGTGGTTCTTATTCTTTCTTTTATTAATGTGTTGTACCATGTTGATTGATTTGAAAATATTGAACCACCCCTGCAGCCCAGGAATAAATCCCACTTGATCGTGGTGAATAATTTTTTTAATGTACCATTGGATTCGATTTGCTAGTATGTTGTTGAGAATTTCTGCATCCATGTTCATCAGGGATATTGCTTGTAATTCTCCTTTTTAGTGGGGTGTTTGTCTGGTTTGGAATCAAGGTTTTGCTGGCTAGTACAAGGAGTTTGGATGGTTTCCTTCCATTTCTATTTTTTGGAACAGTTTGAGAAGGATAGGTATTAATTGTTCTTTAAATGTTTGGTAGAATTCCCCTGGGAAACCACCTGGTCCTGGACTTTTGTTTGTTGAGAGATTTTAATTTCTTTGTTGGTTATGAGTCTGTTCCAATTTTCTATTTCTTCCTGCTTCAGTTTTGGTAGTTTGTATGTTTCTAGGAATTTTTCCATTTCTTCCAGATTGCCCAGTTTGTTGGTATGTAATTTTTCATAATATTTGCATATGATTATTTGTACTTCTGTGGTGTTGGTTATGATCTCTCCTCTTCCATTCGTGATTTTGTTTATTTGGGACCTTTCTCTTTTCTTTTTGGTAAGTCTGGCTAGGGGTTGATCAATTTTATTAATTCTTTCAAAGAACCAGCTCTTAGTTTCATTGATCTGTTCTACTGGGTTTTTGTTTGTTTGTTTCTATATTGTTATTTCTGCTCTAATCTTTATTACTTTCCTTCTTCTGCTGGATTTAGGCTTTATTTCTGTTCCTTTTCTAGCTTCTTTAGGTGTAAGGTTAGGGTTGCATATTTGAGACTTTTCTTGCTTCTTGAGGTAGGCCTGTATTGCAATATACTTCCCTCTTAGGACTGCCTTTGCTGCACCCCAAAGATATTGGACTGTCGTGTTTTCATTTTCATTTGCTTCCATGTACTTTTTAAATTTCTTCTTTAATTTCCTGGTTAACCCATTCATTCTTTAGTAGGATGTCCTTTAACCTCCATGTATTTGTGGTCTTTCCAAATTTTTTCTTGTGGCTGACTTCAAGTTTCATAGCATTGTGTTCTGAAAATATGCATGGTTTGACCTCAATCTTTTTGTACTTGGTTGAAGCCTGAATTTGTGACCCAGTATGTGATCTGTTCTGGAGAATGTTCTATGTGCACTTGAAAAGAATGTGTATTCTACTGCTTTAGGATGAAATGTTCTGAATATATCTGTTAAGTCTGTCTGGTCCAGTGTGTCATTCAAAGCCATTGTTTCCTTGTTGATTTTCTGCTTAGATGATTTGTCCATTGCTATAAGTGGGGTGTCAAAGTTCCCTACGATTATTGTATTATTATCAAAGAGTTTCTTTATTTTTGTTATTGATTTATATTTTTGGGTGTTCCCAAGTTGGGGGCATAAATATTTACAATTGTTAGATCTTCTTGATGGATAGACCTTTTTTTTTTTTTTTAAAGATTTTTTTTTTTTATTTGAGAGAGAGAGAGAGAGAGAGAGAGAAAACATGCATGAGCAGGGGGAGGGGCAAAGGGAGAGGGAGAAGCAGACTCCCCACTGAGCAGGGAGCCCGATGTGGGGCTCGATCCCAGGACCCTGGGATCATGACCTGAGCCAAAGGCAGACACTTAACCAACTCAGGCACCCTGGTGCCCAAAGTTAAATTGTTTATTATCTATTTCTCCTTTCCAATAGAACATAATTAACTCATGGAAAACAGGTTTTTTTTTTTTTTTTTTTCAGATACTCCTGTATCTAAGTGCCTAAAACCACTGTAGTGCACACAGTAGACACTCAGTAAAATCTGGTGAGTGATGGACTTACACTGTTTTAAACCTATTTTTTTCAGTTACTATTCCTGATTGAATTTGATGTCCTTGAATAGTCTTCCCCCACAGCATCTTTAGCAGCCCCAGGGTTCTCCACAGTACAGATGCAGCTTGCTTCATGTAACTGATCTCTTATCTTTGGACATCAAGTTTTTCCCATTTCGTTTTCTATTAAAAACAATTCTATGATGCATATGTTGGCAGCTGAATGGTTTCACATAACCACAATAATGGATTCTAGAAGCAGAATCACTAGGCTCAAAGATGTCAATCTTTCAGAAAGCTTATACCAGGAAGCTTGCTCCTCACCTGGGTGTGAGATTCTAAAATCCTCAAGGTGGCCTCACATTGAAAAAAAAGCCCCAAAGGAGTGGCTGCTCCATGGCAAAGCCCACTTGTAGTCCCTAAGTGCAGCACAGGAAGGAAGGCAAAGGGACAGAAGGCAAGCATCATCTCCTCTACTCAGGTTTGATCCACACAATGGCATTTAGAGGCTTATTGCCTTCACTGAGGGAGAAAAACAGCTACACAACAACATGTACCGAATGTATCATCCCTTTTATGTAAAACTGCATTATATCACCCATATCACTGTTATTAATACAAATGGACACAATTATGTGAGTGCTTGCTCTTAGGCACTCTGCCAAAATCTTTCCTCAAATCATTTTATTTAATTCATAGAGCATAGCACAGGGAGTAAGACCATGCATCTGGGGCAGGTGGAGACTGGCCCAGGCATTTGCTACCTGTGTGGTCTTGAGCAAATTTCCGTCTCTAAGCCCCAGTTTCTTCATCTATAAGATGGGGGTGACGGTAACCACCTCCTAAGGCTATTTGAGGATTAAATGATATAACTAACACAAGCAATAAGTTGCCTGGTGCAATGTAAGGGCTCAATGATTTCTTATAACAATTCCACAAGAGTGAGCCTCATTTGGATAGATGGTAAGTCGAGATGTAGTGGGATTGACTGTCTTGCCCAAAGGAGCAAAGTGCCTGAGCAGGGATTCGAAATGGGAGCTCAACCATGCACATGTGCGAGTCACAGGCTCAATGCGAAGAGAGACTGGCTCTCTTCAGTGTATTCTCCTGTAGCAATTTAATTTACTACAAAGAATATCTGTCATTTTTTTTGTATCTGTCATTTTTATCAAAAACCCATAAAGCTATTTTCAGAATATAAAATAATATAGCAGAAAAAAAATATAGAAGACTTTGTCCTTGGAAATCATAACATCTGGGCATATGATTTATTTGATTGCTTTAAAAGCTCAGAAGAAATGCAACTTTAGAAGAGAAATGTTCTCCAGGCTGCATTCCCTGCATGCTGCCCTGCTCTCTGAGCCACTGACCACCAGGAAGAGCATGCAGGTGGCTCAGCTCTGCAGCTGAGGGTCCACAATGGTACTGGTGGGGTATAGGCATGACTGTGCCCTTCATTCTTTTGACAAGAGGACATTTCCTTTTGGGACACTCATCCTTCCTTCCCAATAGTGTGTACGTTGTTCTGGAAAAGCTGGCTCCACTCCCCTGTCAGCATGTGAGTGGTCACATGACACAGACCTGCCAATCAAGGTCAAGATGGAGGTTTTTACTGTTGTTCTTGGAAGGAGGTGCTTCCCTTCTGCTGGGCTGACTCCATGGCAAAATGAAAGCCTGGAGCTGCTGGGGCCATCCTGCCATCACTTGGGGGATATCTGTGGTATTCTGGACAAAAGCAGATCTGGGGCGCCTGGGTGGCTCAGTCGTTAAGCAGCTGCCTTCGGCTCGGGTCATGATCCCAGGGTCCTGGGATCGAGCCCCACATCGGGCTCCCTGCTCAGCGGAGAGCCTGCTTCTCCCTCTCCCTCTGTCTGCTGCTCTGCCTACTTGTGCTCTCTCTCTCTGTGTTAAACAAATAGGTAAAAGTCTTTAAAAGAAAAAAAAAAAAAAGAAAACTATTTATTTGGGCGCCTGGGTGGCTCAGTTGGTTAAGCGACTGCCTTCGGCTCAGGTCATGATCCTGGAGTCCCGGGATCGAGTCCCGCATCAGGCTCCCTGCTAGGCAGGGAGTCTGCTTCTCCCTCTGACCGTACCCCCTCTCATGCTCTCTCTCTCATTCTCTCTCTCTCAAATAAATAAAATCTTTAAAAAAAAAAAAAAAAAGAGTCAAAAGATCTGACGCTGGAAAGGGACAGGATCCTGCTGCTATACTTTGAACACTTGGATCTACTCAAGCCCAACGTCAAACCCTGGACTTGTCCATTACATGAACCAATAAATTCCCTCTTTTAAACCTTTTTGAATTGGGTCTCTATTGTTTGCAACCAAGAGTCCTCATACTTCAAGTATATAATAGGATGAGCTCTCTACTCCCTGGTTATACCAAAACTCTTGGCATTCAGAAGCACTTTAATGACCTCTACAATAGAAAGCCTCAGCTTGCTCAAGTTATGGAGTAGAACCAGAGCACTGCCCTGGGCTGCTGGGAGGTGGGAGGCTGGACTGAATTCTTGGAGAATGACTGGCAAAGCCACAGCCTGATTTGGAGAGCAGACAGGTTTTCCTTTAAAAAGTGATGTGTTTTAGACTATGTTTTGACTTAGAGTTAATGTGGAGAGCTTTTCTGGAAGCGCCAGGGAAGGCTCTGTTATGATGACCTTCATTTAATATTAGTGTTTTTATTTCACTTATTTTAAAATATATGGCTCAGAGGAAACTCACGGGGTGCATGTGGTTTGTGGGCCAGAGGTGCGGGGAGAGGACTGTGAGGATGCCGGCACCGGCGTGGACTGGGTAAGTGCACTTTCGGGCTCCCTGGCCTACCCTGAGGTCTCTGGCCTCCACCTGAACAGACATGACTTCACACAAGGGCGGATGGCAAGGAAGGAGCCAGACTGGAAGGCAGAGTGGAATCCTGCATGTGCATGTAGATTCCTTCATTCGTCCACTCATTCATACTTTCATTCCCTCACTATTTATTGAATGCCCTGTGTGGCCGGCACTGTGCTAGGTATGCAGGAGGTGACCACCAGATGAGGCCACTACCCCTCAGTGCTGCCAGACTCATGTCTCCAAAGAGTGACAGGTGCGTCATGAGATGGGATCAAAGCCAAGCCAAAGGCATCTCAGGAATGGCTGGATACAGGCTTTGGGTTCTGGGTCATTTCCACAGATGTGTGAGAAATGGGAACCAACCTGCCTTATGTCTCAGCATCTTCTTTAATGCCCAAACTGCTGCCTCTTAGCTGCAGTACACATGGAAGCTTAGGAAGGGGCGGGTGCCACCCTCCTGGCAACAAGACTTGCCAAGAGCTTCCCAATTTGGAACTGTCCAGAGGGAACCTGCTTGACTTCCTGCCTTATTTTTTAAACGATCCCCAGTTATCCGGAAGAATGTTCACACAATGATTCTTAGCTTTCTGTAGTTTCACCAACCTAAGTATGAAAATTTCTTTAAATACTAGAGATTTTAAAAAGGCAACAGCAAACCTTCAAAATTCACAATACAACAGAGCTAGAATTGATTACTTCTGGTCCTTGGAACCACTTCCTCCCCTGTAAAATAATAACTAGTGCTTCATAAGGCTGGAGGAAGAATTAAATAACTCAGCCCAGGATGTCCAGAGAAAGGCCAGACCCTTGGTACCCACTGGGGATGTCAGCTGAGTCTGAATGTGAGTGCACACATCTTTCATGCATGGCCTCCACACATCTGTCCTCTCCAGAGTGACTCTCCAGTGTGGGGCTTGTGAACCGATGGGGGCAATGGCACCATCTCTTGGCAGGAGGGTTTCCCCCAAATGCACCTCCTCTTGGAGATTCTGATAAGCCTTCCCTCTGGTACCCCCGTCCTCCCTTCCTACTTCGCTCCCTAGTTGTAATAAGAGCTATTAGGCAGAAATGATGACTGAGGCAGAAATGATGAGGCAGAAAACAAAACTGAGAATGACAAACTGCTTAGATGATGTAAATAAACATATGGCATAGATGTATGCTCAGACTTGCCTCCAAGAGCTCATATATCTGTCAGGACAACAAGGAGGTACCTAAGGATAAGGAGAGAGAAAGTGACTGGGTGGGGAAGGAGAGCTATTTTATGTAGGTTGGTCAGGGAAGGCATCTCTGATAAGGTGTCTTTTGAGCAGAGACAAGAAAGAGGAGAAGGAGTAAGCCATGTGGAATCTGGGGCAAGAGCATTCTAGGTAGGGGAAACAGGAAATGCAAAGGCCCTGGGGTATGAGCTTGCTTCCAATGTCTAAGCAACAATGATAAAAAAGAGGTAACTATCCAGAAGGGAGTGAAAAATTGAGGAGTCTGTCAATGAGAGAATGGTTAAGTAAACTGTGATTTATTCGTTTGACAAAAGATTACATAGTGATGTTAAATGAATAAGCAAGATCCACCCTTATCAACATGTTTAACCTAAAAAACAAACTTCAGAACCCTATGTGCAGCAGGATGTCATTAATGTAAACTGGAAACCTCACATAAAGTGACTATATATATATATGGAGAAAGAGAGAGAGAGAGCGAGAGAGAGAGTCATATATAAGTTGCAAAACTGAATAACCTGCATGGGAACAATGTACACAATTTAAGGGAGAGAAGGGTTTGGAGTCAGACAGGAGCTCACAGTGGAGCTTCAAGAGAATCAGTACTGTTTCATCTCCAAAAAATCTGTTATGGTGGGTCCATGAGAGTTGTCAAATCAGGATGAACATGATTGGTCCACGGATATCTTTATCACATGCCAGGAACTTTTATGTATGTCTGAAACAGTCCACAGTATAAACACAAGAAAACGCAACAGAAACCAAAACACACATACTTCCTATCTATTGTCCTCATTCTTAATAAAACCTCATCCAACTTCCTCCTCTCTTCTCTAAGCATAAAGCTTTATTGGAGCACCTTCCAGCACTGTTTTAATTAATTATTTTGGGATCTGTCCTCATTGCTAGGCTAAGTGTCCATTAAGAGAAGAAGCTTCTGCAGACATGCTTCACAGTTTATACCATGTCTCCTAAGATGATCTCATAATCTCTGAAAGAGAACAAGATTATATTGCTTGAGGTTTTCCTTCCTTCCTTCTTTCTTTTTCTTTCTTTCTTTCTTTCTTTCTTTCTTTCTTTCTT